>NC_087343.1:109552878-109855909 GCF_030014295.1 Loxodonta africana | reverse complement strand
ATCATTGCTGATGTCAGATGGATCCTGGCTGAAAGCAGAGAATACGCGAAGGATGTTACCTGTGTTTTATTGACTATGCAAAGGCATTCGACTGTGTGGGTCATAACAAACTATGGGTAACACTGGGAAGAATGGGAATTCCAGAACACTTAATTGTGCTCATTAGGAAACTTTACTTAGATCAAAAGGCAGTTGTTTGGACAGAACAAGAAGATATTGATTGGTTTAAAGTCAGGAAAGGTGTGCACCAGGGTTGTATTCTTTCACCATACCTATTTAATCTGTATGCTGAACAAATAATACGAGAAGCTGGGCTATATGAAGAAGAACATGGCATCAGGATTGGAGGAAGACTCATTAACAACCTGTGTTATGCAGATGACACAACCTTCCTTGCTGAAAGTGAAGAGGACTTGAAGCACTTACTAATAAAGGTCAAAGACCACAGCCTTCTGTATGGATTGCACCTCAACAGAAAGAAAACAAAAATCCTCACAACTGGACCAGTAAGCAACATCATGATAAATGGAGAAAAGATTGAAGTTGTCAAGGATTTCATTTTACTTGGATGCACAATCAACAGCCATGGAAGCAGCAGTTAAGAAATGAAAAGACTCATTGCATTGGGCAAATCTGCTGCAAAGGACCTCTTCAAAGTGTTGAAGAGCGAAGAAGTCACCCTGAAGACTAAAGTGCGTCTGACCCAAGCCATGGTATTTTCAATCACATCATATGCCTGTGAAAGCTGGACAATGAATAAGGAAGGCGGAGGAAGAGTTGACGGGTTTAAACTGTGATGTTGGCGAAGAATATTGAATATGCCATGGACTACTAAAAGAACGAATAAACCTGTCTTGGAAGAAGTGCGGCCAGAATGCTCCTTAGAGGCAAGGATGATGAGACTGCGTCTTACATACTTTGTACATGTTGTCAGGAGGGATCAGTCCCTGGAGAAGGACATCATGCTTGGCAGAGTACAGGGTCAGTGGAAAAGAGGAAGACCCTCAAAGAGGTGGGTTGACACAGTAGCTGCAACAATGAGCTCAAGCATAACAACGATTGTAAGAATGGCTCAGCACCGGGCAGTGTTTCTTTCAGTTGTGCATAGGGTCGCTATGAGTCGGAACCAACTCGACAGCACCTAACAACAACAACAAAGAAGTCTGAAATTGAAAAAACATGAAATCAGGATGCATTGATAATTAATAGTGATTGAACGTGAAAGCTGGAAACTAAGAAAAACAATCGATAGTTGGAAAATATAGCCTTAGTGATAGAAACAATGCTGGAGATCGAATGATAGAATTTTGCAAGACCAACAACTTCTTCATTTCAAATACCTTCTTTCACCAACATAGATGGTAACTATACACATGGACCTCACCAGATGGAATACACAGGAATCGATTCAACTACATCTGTTGAAAGCGACAATGGAAAAGCCAAATATCATCAGTCAGAACAAGGGCAGGGACTGACTGTGGACAGACCATCAATTGCTCATACGCAAGTTCAAGCTGAAACAAGAAAAACAGAGCAAGTCCACAAAAGCCAAAATACAACCTTGAGTACATCCCACCTGAATTTAGAGACCACCTCAAGAATAGATTTGACCCATTGAACAGTAATGAATGAAGACCAGACGAGTTGTGGAATGACATCAAGGACATCATATGCAAAGAAAGCAAGAGGTCTTGAAAAGACAGGAAAGATAGGAAAGAAGAAAAGACCAAGATGGATGTAAGAGGAGACTCTGAAACTCACTCTCAGAAGCTGAGCAGCTAAGGCAAAAGGAAAAATGATAAAGTAAAAGCACTGAAGGGCATCTCGAGAAGACAAAATAAAGACATTGTAATGACGTGTGCAAAGAGCTGGAGATAGAAAACCAAAGGGGAAGAGCATGCTTGTCATTTCTCAAGCTGATAGAACTGAAGACAAAACTCAAGGCTCGAGTTGCAATAGTGAAGGATGCTATGGGGAAAATATTAAACAATGCAGGAAGCATTAAAAGAAGATGGAAGGAATACACAGTCGTCATACCAAAAAGCATTAGTCGACATTCAAGATTTAAATAGGTAGCATATAATTAGGAACCGATGGTACTGAAGGAAGAAGTCCACACTGCCCTGAAGGCATTGCCAAAAAACAAAGCTCCAGGAATTGACAGAATATCAACTGAGATGATTCAACAGATGGATGCAGTGCTGGAAGTGCTCACTCAAGTATGCCAAGAAATTTGGAAGACAGCTACCTGACCAACTGAGGTCCTTATTTATGTCTATTCCTAAGAAAGGTGACCCAACCACATGTAGAAATTATTGACCAACATCATTAATATCACACACAAGCAAAATTTTGCTGAAGATCATTCAAAAGCGACTGCAGCAGTATATCAACTGGGAACTGCCAGAAATTCAGGCCAAATTCAGAAGACGTGAAACCAGGGATATCATTGCTGATGTCAGATGAATCCTGGCTGAAAGCAGAGAATATCAGCAGGATGTTTACTTGTGTTTTATTGACTGTGTGGATTATAACAAATTATAGATAACATTGCAAAGAATGGGAGTTCCAGAACACTTAGTTGTGCTCATGAAGAAACTGTGCATTGATCAGGAGGCAGTTTTTCAGACAGAACATGGGGATACTGAGTGGTTTAAAGTCTGGAAAGGTGTGCATCAGGGTTGTATACTTTCACCATACCTATTCGTTCTGCATGCTGAGCCAATAATCTGAGAAGCTGGACTATATAAAGAAGAACGGGACATCAGGATTGGAGGAAGATTCACTATCAACCTGAGTTAAACAGATGACACAACCTTGCTTGCTGAAAGTGAAGAGGACTTAAAGTGCTTACTGATGAAGTTCAAAGACCAGGGTCTTCAGTATGGATTACACCTCAACATAAAGAAAAAAAAAAATCCTCAGAACTGGACCAATTAGCCACATCATGACAAATGGAGAAAAGATTCAAGTTGTCAAGGATTTCATTTTACTTGGATCCACAATCAACAGCCATGGAAGCAGCAGTCAAGAAATCAAAAGATGCATTGCATTGGGCAAATCTGCTGCAAACTATCTCTTTAAAGTGTTGAAGAGCAAAGATGTCACCTTGAAGACTAAAGTGTGCCTGACCCAAGTCATGGTGTTTTCAATCACATCATAAGCATGTGAAAGCTGGACAATGAATAAGGAAGACCGAAGAAGAGTTGACGCCTTCGAATTGTGGTGTTGGCAAAGAATATTGAATATACCATGGACTGCCAAAAGAATGAACAAATCTGTGTTGAAAAAAGTAAATCCAGAATGTTCCCAAGAAGCAAGGATGGCGAGACTGTGTCTTACATACTTTGGACATGTTGTCAGAAGGGATCAGTCCCTAGAGGAGGACATCACGCTTGGTAAAGTACAGGGTCAGCAGAAAAGAGGAAGACCCTCAACAAGATGGATTGACACAGTGGCTGCAACGAGTCCAAGCATAACAAGGATTGTAAGGACAGCACAGGACAGCGCAGTGTTTCATTTTGTCATACATAGGGTAGGTATGAGTCAGAACCGACTCGAAGGCAACTGATAACAACAACAGCTATTATTGTGGAGCTGTGTTTCTTGCTTTACAATGTTGTTAGATTTTGTTTTATGTATCTTGTTACCCTGTCATTGGGTGAGTAAATATTTAATATAGTAATATCCTCCTGGTATATTTTCCCCTTAGTCATTATATAGTGTCCTTCCTTATCCTTTGTAGTGGATTTAACTTGAAAGTCTATTTTGTTACAAATTAATATTGCCACTCCTCCTCTTTTTTCATTGTTTGCTTGATATATTTTTTTCCATCCTTTGAGTTTTAGTTTGTTTGTGTCTCTAAGTCTTAGATGTGTCTCTTATAATCAGCATATAGACAGATCGTGTTTTTTTAATCCATTCTGCCACTCTCTGTTTATTGGTGCATTTAGTCCATTTACATTCAGTGTAATTATGGATATGTATGAGTTTAGCGCTGTCATTTTGATGTCTTTTTTTGCATGCTGTTGACAGTTTCTTTTTTTCACTTAATTTTTTGTGCTAAGTAGTTTTTCTTTACAAATTGTCTTTTCCTCTTTTTCGTTGTTGTTAATATTGTTTTTGCTCAGTCTTTACATTTTTCTTGTATTTTATTTTGATGTGTAGGATTGTCAGTATGAGTAGGAATCGACTCGACGGCACCGGGTTTTTTTGAGGATTGTCAGTTTCTTTTGCGGTTATCTTATTATTTACCCCTATTTTTCTAAGTTTAAAACAAACTTTTACCTCTCTATATCTCCTTGACTTCCTCTTTGTATGAAAGATCTATGACTACATTTTTTAGTCCCTCTTTATTGATTTGTTGTTGTCATCTTTTACATAATGATGTGTCTGTTTCCCTGTTTTCAGCTTCTTTAACGGTGATTCATTTTTGTGATTTCTCTATCTGGGTTGATATCTGGTTTCTCTGTTCTGTGTTCTGGTTTTGGGTTATTACCTGATGTTATTTATTTTCTAACTACAGGACTCCCTTTAGTATTTCTTGTAATTGTGGTTTGGTTGTGCAAATTCCCTAAACTTCTGCTAATCTGGAAATGTCCTAATTTTGCCATCATATTTGAGAGACAGATTTGCTGGATATATGATTCTTGGCTGACAATTTTTTTTCCTTCAAGGTTTTATATATGTCGTCTCATTGCCTTCTTGTCTGCATGGTTTCTGCTGAGTAGTTCAAGCTTATTCTTACTGACTTTCCTTTGTAGGTCACTTTTCGGTTTTCCCAAGCCAGTCTTAAAATTCTCTCTTTATCTTTGGTTTAGGCAAGTTTGGTTGTAATATGTCTTGGTGACTTTCTTTTAGAATCCACCTTGTGTAGGGGTTTGATGAGCATCTTGGATATACATCTACTCATCTTTCATGATATCAAGGAACTTTTCTACCAACAAAGTATCAAGAATTCTCACTGTATTCTCTGTCTTCCCTCCGTGTTCTGGTACTCCAATCACTCATAGGTTATTTTTCTTGATAGAGTCCCACATGATCCTTAGGGTTTCTTCATTTTTAAAATTGTTTTATCTGATTTTTCTTTGAATATATTGGTGCCAAATGTTTTATGTTCAATCTCACTGATTCTGACTTCCGTTTCCTCAGTTCTGCTCCTCTGACTTTCTATTGAGTTGTCTAATTCTGTAATGTTATTGTTAATCTTCTGAATTTCTGATTGTTGTCTCTCTATGGATTCTTGCAGCCTATTGAATTTTTCATTATGCTTTTGAATAAAAAAAAAAAAACCTTCTTTTATTTCCTTGACTGCTTTTTCTGTGTGTTCCTTGGCTTGTTCTGCATTTTGCCTGATCTACCTCCTGATCTCATGAAGAGTTCTGTATATTAATCTTTTATATTCCACCAGTGGTAACCCCAGGAATACCTCTTCATCTGGAAGGTTTCTTGATGCTTTGTTTTGGGGGCTTGTTGAAGAGATCCTAGTTTGCTTCTTTATGTAATTTGATATTGACTGTTGTCTCCGAGACCTCTATAAGTTATTGTGTTAATTTCTATTATGTTTGCTCACTGTGTCATAGTTTCGTGCTTTGTTTTGTTTTGATATACCCAAATAAGTTGCTCGAGGGAGGCAGATTGACTATTGGAGCTTTTGAAGCTCTAATGTCTTATCACCATATGGCTAGAGCTTTTACCAGGTATGTAAGCCTAGGACGCCATTCACTTTCCTTGTACGGATTCAGCTCAGGTGTCCAGGTAGTCAGTCACCAAGTGCATGGTGCAGGCTCTGTCCTACAGTCTTAGAGGGGCAGGGGTGATTGTTGTAGGCACAGGTATCTGGTTGCAGCAGGGCATCATGCTTTGAGCAAGGCAGGGGCCTGACAGCCAACCCCCAAGTGTCTGTGAGAAAGGTGACTCTCTCTTCTCTAGTATGCACAGGTGGGTGGGCTCTGCAGCTGTACTGCAGGCACCCAATGCTTTCAACTGTAAGGACTGGGAGGCACCACTTATCCTTGGACTCCTGTCATGGGTGGCTAGGTGGCGTGGGTACAGCTACCACTCTTCAGGCCCCTGATGTTGGTAGGTTAGGACCCTGTTTTATAGGCAGAGTGGTGTTAAACATCAAAAACCTGCCTCTCCATCAGAAAGCTGAAACAGTTAAAGTCAGACCTCAGGCACATATACCCTAGTACCCTGACAACAGGGCCTACCTGCTGAAATGGTGCCACTCAGGTCCATGCAGGAATGAAAGCATTTAAATTACATGGACTGCTTTTGCCTGGACAGGAGCCACTTCTGCCCTAAGTTCCCAGCTTCGGGGAGCTGGCAGATTAATTTTCCCCCATTTTTTAGTTTGTTCTTTCTCCAATGCTGGGAGAATGGCTCAGGGTGTGCAGTAGGACCTAGCCCAGGCCCAGGGAAATCGACTGGCACTGAAAGTGGCTCAGGGCCTGGGGCAGAGGAAGGAGGGATCAGATAAACAGGAGAGAGTTCTTTCAAAAGGGGAACTATTTTAATTTGTGAGGTAAATTAGATGCAAGTACTTATGCCAAGAGCGCTGTTCTTCACTGATTCCAGAGGTGTGAGTAGACTCTGTGCCGCAGGCTCTCTGTGGTAAGGAAACCATGTCCTGAATGCTACTGCCAGCCCTGCTGAGGTCACACCAAGGGATCAGGCCTGAGGGGCATCGGTTCCCACTGAGTCAGGTCTGGCAACTCCTCGCTGCTTCTGAACCATCTCTCTGTCCTCTTGTTGCTCGTTCTGATTTCTTAACTTTGCCATTGATGTTCAGGGCTCCTAGCTTGTCCTGTATGTAATTGATTTACTTATTTTTTCAGGCTTTTGTCATAATAGGGACAACCGGAATCATCTGACTACTCTGCCATCTTGGTCCCATCTCCAGCAACATTCCTAATCATACTATACAGGTGCAATGGGGTTTACGTATAACTTTGTGCTTTGCATGTTCAGAAAATGGTGGTTAAACTCCACCCAGAGGTGTAGAGGTTACTATGCATGAGGTATTTAATGAGCTAAAAGGTTATCCTGAATGTCAACATGGTGCCTAAACCGGTTTCTGCCAATTTCCTCTAGTTTGGGGGCAGCAGTTAAAGAGAGGGGAGCCAGGATTTTAATGTGAAGTTATGGGGTGTAGCAAGAAAAGATCCAGGTTTCTAACATAATCTACGGGGTGTGTCAAGCAAGGTATTTTAGGCAGTGGAATTTTCCATAGCCTAGGAAACTCTGTCTTACTATTTGAAAGCTTGGAATTGCACTTCGTCCCCAACACAACCTGCTAAGTCTCTATATTTGCCTTCCAATCCCTCAAGAGTTACTCCTTTTTTTTTTTTTTAAAGTTGGCATTTGTGTGGAGGGGAAGAACTGAAAACCAACATAAGACAGGTTCTAATCAATGTTACAAATGGAAATAAAGTATGCTAAGGTGCACCATGAAACATTTATTAAGATCTCCCAGGTGATAATGGAATTCAAAGTTAAAACCTGGCACTGGCACTGTGACAGTAGGAAAGAAAGACTCAGAGTGAGAAGCTGCTAACTTTGCTACTCAGATCATCATTCTAAATCATCCAGGTCAGAACAGTGGTATATGCCATCCTTCTTATTATGTCTTACGTATTTAATTATTGTTTTTATTAAAAGCTGAAAAATGGTTTAACATTTCTGGAATCCTCTGATGCTATTTTTCCTAACAGGATCTCAGATAAATGAATAATTTCTTTCATAAGGATCAGTACAAAGCTGGTTCCTATGAGGCAGAGGTTAAAGATGTCCCAAATATCCAACTTTTCCAAGCTGTTGTATCACTCTATCATCTCTAACATCAGCTAGTCCCTCTCCCCTCGGTACTCATCCTCTCATCTTTGGGTTCCCTAATTTGATGCAATGTCTCACAGAACTCACAAACTGTATAAAGGAAATGGCTCACATGGTTGTGGAGCCTGGTAAGTCCCAAAATCGTGGGTCAGGTGTAAGCTTCTTCTGATCCACATGGCTGCAGGGGCTGACAAACCCAAACTGGCAGTTCAGACCACAGGTTGCTGGCACACAAGGCTGCGGAAGCTGGCAAATTAGGTCACATGATAGGCTGCTGGTCCAAGGGGCTGTAGAGACTGGTGAATTACAGAATCAGCAGGTCAGATAGTAGGCCTCTGGCTCAAGTCCCAAGAACCAGAGGTCAATTGATCACAAACAGAATGCGGGATTCAGATGCAGAGAGAGCCCCACAAGGACACACACATATATCTTAGATGCAGGCCACACCCCAGGGAAGGGCATAAATTGAGTCAGGGTGGAACTTCAGCCACACCATCCTGCAAGGTTTCAACCCAAGACACACCCTACACCAATCCTGCCTACACTATTGGGAATCATTGCCTAGCCAAGCTGACACATAGCCCCAACCATCACAGTTTCTGTATACCTTATTTGCTTGTCCCACTCAATCACTGTGTGTGAGTCACAAAGACCGTGGCTACAAGGGCCATATTAACTAATTCATTATCAGACAAGGCCAGGGGTATGCAAGGCTTTCAGAGTAGCTTTTGGTTACTGGTCCTATTTCTGTTTGAGATATTTGCTTTTAGTGCCATCAGGACAGAAAAGATATTTTGACATCAAGGCAGATGACAAAACATTACTGGAGCTGGTAACATCACAGTCTATCCAAAAAATCTAATGAATATTCTGTACATTTTCTTCTCCAGGCTCTATCAGCTATGGCAGAGTGAATCCAAAATGTCCATTTAAATATGATAGTTAAATACTGGTAAATTATTACAGTATCATTTAGATTCTTCAGAGAGGAGAACAGTTTTGTGGGCCGTTTGCTTCATGGCAGTTATAAGTTGCTAGCATGTAAAATCTTTGCATTTAACAGAGAAATGACTTTTCATTTTTACAAAACTTTGAAAATATTAAGCCAAAATCCAAATAAAAATTAAACAAAACAGTTAAAAGGAAAGAAAGAGAGAGGTAGAGACAGGAGAAGGAGAAAGAGAAGGTGAAGGGAGGAGACAAGAAAAGAGTCAAAATTACCTTAAGATAGAATTCTCACAACTGGACCACTTGGATATTTATGTTATTGCATCCTGTGCCAGAATTAATTTATTTATTGATGATTTCCTTGGCTGTGTACATTAGGAATGGTGACTTTATCAATACCAGTGTTGTCAGTCTTACCTTTTTCTCTTTTGTACTTTTTCTTTGCAACACCCTCAGCTTCCATTTTTCTCTCTCTCTCCAGCTCCCTCCACTTTCAATTGCTCTCTCTCTGACATACACATTACCAGTTTTATCAGTCAATGGTCTTATGAAAAGTTGTTGATAGTATCCTTTATTTTAGTCACTCAATTTATCCTAATTCTAAAGCTATGTAAATTCATGAGTGTTTTCTTTCACAATGGTGATTGTCATATTCAAAGTAAGAATGAAAAGTCCATTATTATTCACTGTGAATCTCCATTAGTACTTATTAGATTTGTGCATGCTGACTACTTTGACATTTTTATTATCAACCTATTCATTACAGAAATTACAAATGAACACTTTCAAGTCCACATAATAAGACTGGTTAACACTGACTCTGGTTTGGAAAAATTTTTTTTAAAGAAACATAAGCCTTTGTTTTCTACATTTTCAGTGACAAATGAAGGCCAGAATAAGAGGATGGGTCAGGAGTAGGAGAAGAGTATGTATAGATTCAAAAACTTGTTTTTGATAGATAGCCTGGGAATTTTAGACTCCAACTTGTTTGACTACAACAATATGCCACTCAGTATCTCATATTAGTTTCTGTCTTTCTGGTAATAGCTATTGGATATTACATAGGGATGTTTGAACTGATTTCTGACTCTTGACGTTCCACCTTCATGTGCTCTAGAAATACGAAATAATGCTATTAATGAAAATTGCTGCCAGACCACTATGATAGTCTATGATCCATGGGAGAAGTGACCTAAAAAAGTGTGGTTCAATCTCTTAAGACGCTGACTCCTTCCAGAGTGTCAGACATGAAAGATCACTTAATTCATGCTAGATGAAGAGCCTCTTAAAAAAGATTCACTTCACCAAAGCTACTCTGTCTGAGAGCTTAAAAAAGAAAGTTAAATGGAAATTTAATTTCTTTTTACCTTGATAGATATAGATGTTAGGGAAGTTGTCTTTTTTAATGTTTCAAACTTTTTTGCAGTCTCTAAGAGCTGTACAGATGCCATGCTATGCCACCCATAATCCCCTCCTGTCTAAGGATGGAAGTACTCCTCCAGCCACTGAAGTATTAGCTGATGAAATCTTACTGCTGTGTCTGTCCCCTGGAGAGGCCCTTTCCAGAAAGAAGCTGACTCACCTGTTATTCCCCTCTCGGAGGGAAGTCTATATTCAATGACTGATATGTGGCCACAAACACCCAGTACAATTGTCTTATTGGGAATATGTATAAAGAACAATACTAGCTTCAGAACATCTTAGTGGATTGCTTAAGGCCTCTGTTGAAATTGCACTGCAGTTCAATTTCACCTTTTGCCTAATTCTGCTTATCTCATCCTCTTATATGTATTGATCCCAAGAACATAACTGAATAAAACTTCTGGAAGCACTTTTTCTTTTCCTCTTAGAATCTGTTTCTCTGAAAACCTCACATGAAAACTGGTAATGTAAATTGCACTTAGAAACAGATTGTTACATGAGATTTTGGAGCTGAATCAGCTACCAGCTGGGTGACAATGATAAACTTATTACTGGTGGTAGATGAGGTATTAATATCTCTTGGCATGCTGTAGTAGCGCAACTATTAAAACCTTCACTTGCGGTGAACTATGATGAGGTACTAGTGGAAGGAACGAAATAGACAGACAGGGCTCTATCTCAGGCCTTTATGATTTTGGGAGAGAGGGGTGATTAGAATGACACCATAACTGGCCCTACTTACTGCTAAAGAATGGTGTTTATTCCTTGTTTGAAGTCCAGGAAGAGGTCTCTGCCATGCAGGATAACATGTGCTCACCTCAAGATTTATCCCCACCTTTCCTTTTAACCATTCGATTAAGAACTAGGGTTAAGTCACAAACTAATTCAGCCAGAGTAATGTTAAATCTGCTAAGGGAAGAAATTGACTTTACTACAAAGACCTGAAGAACCTATGCAACATGTATTTGCAGGAGCTGGAGGAGTCTAGATCAAGTAGATTCTGAGTGTACTAATTCAAGGGAGATGAAACAATACTGAAAAAGGGAGAGTCTATATATATGGGTGTACTCTCAAATACCATAACATTTAACATCCCAGAAAGAACCTCTAGCGATGGTGATAACACGCCATTAGGATGTACACTGAAAGCTTGAAAAAACTACGGACCATATTAAGTGAAGTAGAAAGAAATAACAGAACTACCATGGCACTTGGTGGAAAGGAGATACAAAAGTTCAGAGGAGTGGGCCATTAAGCCCACCTGTGTTTATGTTTTGCAAGGGCACCATGATTGCCAAAGAGATAAGAACTGTGCTGGAGAAATGAGCATCTCCATCAATTTAGTGGGAAATATATTTGGTAGATTTGGTCTGATGGTTGTTGTTGTGAGCTGCAGCTGAGTTGATTGTGACTCATAGCAACCCTGTGTATAACAGAATAAAACACTGCCCAGTCCTGCGCCATCCTCATGATCATTTTTATCCTCAAGCCAATTGTTGCAGCCACTGATGGTAGGAGATGCTATAGCATAAATGTCTCGATAATTGCACTGGAGAAACAGAGTCACTAATAGAGATGATATAATGGTGCTTAATAAGCAGAAATAAGGTTGGTAGAGTTATCATAATGGGTGGAAATGTCAAAATGACTGATTATCTGAATTTCAGAGGGATTGAATAGCTAAAGGGATGTTTAATGTAACATGACATCCCTAGGGGGAAAAAGATGGACAGACTGAAAGGGTTTAGCTCAATCTATAAAATACAAATAAAAAAAATAAATGATACTTCTGCTTTGGCAATAATGGAGCAACTGATAAGTGACTAACACTTCCACTGCAGATGATTGTAAAACTGGACAGTAAATATTAAGAAAGTTTCTTCAGAAATTGGTCACCAATCAGGTCATGAATATGAACTCTTTATCAGTCAACCAACTAGTTGCTGTTGAGCTGATTCTAAATCATGGTGAATAGTGTTTTCTATGGCTGATTTTTTACAGAAGTAGCTCACAAAGCCTTACTTCCAAAGCACCTCTGGGTGGATTCCAGCCGCCAAACTTTCTGTCAGCAGCCAAGTGTGTTAACTATTGGCACCACCTGGGGACTCTGTGACCAATTTCGAGAAGTGTAATTCACAGTTACATCAGCTCTCTGCCTGTGCTCCCAGTGCTAAGGAAGCTAGAGCAAAAGAAAAGGCCAGTGGTCCAATTAAGCTCAGGAGAAAATGATCAAATTTCAAGGTTTCTTAGAATGACTGAAATCTGAAGGATGAGGCATTGGAATGGAGGCAGCTGTACATATGTTGTTGTTAGGTGCTGTTGAGTCAGTTCCAACTCATGGTGACCCTATGCACAACAGAATAGAACACTGCCTGGTCCTGTGCCATCCTTACAATCCTTGTTCTGCTTGAGCTCATTGTTGCAGCCACTGTGTCAATCCACCTTGTTGAGGGTCTTCCTCTTTTCCACTGACCCTGTACTTTGCCAAGCATGATGTCCTCCTCCAGGGACTGATCCCTCCTGACAACATGTCCAAAGTGTGTAAGACGCAGTCTCGCCACCCTTGCTTCTAACGAGCATTCTGGTTGTACTTCTTCAAAGACAGATTTGTTCGTTCTTTTGGCAGTCCATGGTATATTCAATATTCTTTGCCAACACCACAATTCAAAGGCGTCAACTCTTCTTCGGTCTTCCTCATTCATTGTCCAGCTTTCACATGCATATGATGTGATTGAAAATGCCATGGCTTGGGTCAGGTGCACCTTAGTCTTCAGGGTGACATCTTTGCTCTTCAATACTTTGAAGAGGTCCTTTGCAGCAGATTTGCCCAATGCAATGTGCCTTTTGATTTCTTGACTGCTGCTTCCATGGCTGTTGATTGTGGATCCAAGTAAAATGAAATCCTTGACAACTTCAATCTTTTCTCCGTTTATCATAATGTTGCTCATTGGTTCAGTTGTGAAGATTTTTGTTTTCTTTATGTTGAGGTGTAATCCATACTGAGGGCTGTGGTCTATGATCTTCATTAGCAAGTGCTTCAAGTCCTCTTCACTTTCAGCAAGCAAGGTTGTGTCATCTACATAACGCAGGTTGTTAATGAGTCTTCCTCCAATCCTGATGCCCCGTTCTTCTTCATATAGTCCAGTTTCTCGTATTATTTGTTCAGCACACAGATTAAATAGGCATGGTGAAAGAATACAACCCTGACACACACCGTTCCTGCCTTTAAACCAATCAGTATCCCCTTGTTCTGTCTGAACAACTGCCTCTTGATCTACGTAAAGGTTCTTCATGAGCACAATTAAGTGTTCTGGAATTCCCATTCTTCTCAGTGTTATCCATAGTTTGTTACGATCCACACAGTCGAATGCCTTTGCATAGTCAATAAAACACAGGTAAACATCCTTCTGGTATTCTCTGCTGTCAGCCAGGATCCATCTGACATCAGCAATGATATCCCTGGATCCATGACCTCTTCTGAAGCCAGCCTGAATTTCTGGCAGTTTCCTGTTGATATACTGCTGCAGCTGTTTTTTAATGATCTTCAGCAAAATTTTGCTTGCATGTGATATTAACGATATTGTCCTATAAATTCCACATTCAGTTGGATCACCTTTCTTGAGAATAGGCATAAATATGGATCGCTTCCAGTCAGTTGGCCAGGAAGCTGTCTTCCATATTTCTTGGCATAAATGAGTGAGCACCTCCAGCTTTGCATCTGTTTGTTGAAACATCTCAGTTGCTATTCCATCAATTCCTGGAGCTTTGTTTTTCACCAATGCCTTCAGAGCAGCTTGGACCTCTTCCTTCAGTACCATCGGTTCCTGATCATATGCCTCCTCTTGAAATGGTTGAATATCGACTAATTCTTTTTGCTATAATGACTCTGTGTATTCCTTCCATCTTCTTTTGATGCTTCCTGCGTTGTTTAATATTTTCCCCACAGAATCCTTCTCTGTTGCAACTTGAGGCTTGAATTTTTCTTCAGTTCTTTCAGCTTGAGAAACACCGAGGGTGTTCTTCCCTTTTGGTTTTCCATCTCCAGCTCTTTGCACCTGTCATTATAATACTTTACTTTGTCTTCTCGAGCCACCCTTTGAAACTGAACTGAACTGAATGGAATATTTCAAAGGGTGGCTCGAGAGTGGAGAGGCCTGTTTCGTATTTCTGGCAATCAGAGGGAACAGCACAAATGCCAAGCTTTAGAAGCAAGTTTCGGTCAGTAGAGTAAGTTCTAGTCTAGAAAAGAAAGCCTGAAATTAAGCCTTCACAAGTTCTGCAAGAAAGATAGAGTTGCTAAGATAAGCCTCTTCAAGTTAGAAAAGAAATATCCAGCGTTTTTCATAGGTCAGTTCTCAAAAGCATAAATCAAATCCCATACAAGTTTTAGATGATCAGTCAGTAATTGAACTGTCTGTTAAGACAAAGTTAAATAGTTTTCAGGGGGAAAAACCAAAATCTAGATTCTCTAAAACCTTTCAGTTACTATATCTAGTATAAGCAGGAAATTATTAGGTGTGGAAAAATGCAGAAAATAACCCACTGTGAAGAATGTTGAATATACTATGGTCTGCCAGAAGAATGAACAAATCTATCTTGGAATAAGTACAGACAGAATGCTCCTTAGAACTGAGGATGGTGAGACTTCATCTCACTTATTTTGGATATGTTATCAGGAGAGACCAGTCCCTGGAGAAGGAGATCATGCTTGATAAAGTAAAAGGTCAGTGAAAGAAAGGAAGACCTTCAATGACACAGATTGATACAGTGGCTGTAACAGTGGGCTCAAGCATAGTAATGATTGTGAGGGTGACTGTTTCATTGTGTTGTTTATAGGATTGCTATGAGTCATAACCAACTCAAGAACACCTAACAACAGCAACCACAACAATCCATAGTCAACAAAAATGCACACACACACACAGAGAGTCAATAAAAATGGTTCAGTTTCAACTTAAGATACAGAAATCTGTACCTCAGCCTAGTAATGAGTAAAAAGTAGATACTTTGCGATATTATAACTTTTCTTTGCCATCAGAGAGCAAAGGTTGCAAGACCTATTAGGGAATGACATTCTGAAGAATGACAGGTCCTACCAAGGAGAAATTGGACATGACATTGCTTCACACTTGGCAAGATATCAGAGGACTTGGTGGTCACTGTAAAGGTGGGTAAGAAGAAACTTTCTAAAGTTTTAATAAAGTCTTAACCTGATAATTTAGAATAACTGAAGCCTCCAGAAAAAATTAAAAAAAAAAAAAAGCGAATTTGCACTCACTCACAAGCTCTTTTTCACTGGGCTCCACTAGCTACGGACAAGAAAGACTAGGGGTATGGGAGGAGACTGGAAAAAAGTCTCCTTCATTGGTCTAGGTGTGCAAAGGATAATTGACTGTCAGTGAGGAACAGTCAGAAAACTCTACCTGATTTGCCAAATTCCTCTTTCATAGGAAGTAATACTGAAGGAAGAGAAAGACCCATTTCAGGCTCAACTTCAAGCCCCAGCCTCCAATTCACTATTGTTTCTATAGTGGGAACAGAGTTATTGAACCCTCACCTGTTCTTCGTTGGTGTAGAACACAGTAGGGAGGAGAGTTCCCACAATCATCTTTGTAAAAACTTTAGGTTCATAGGAAACCTGGAAAACAGATGAGGTCAAGATAGAGTAACAATTCGATTAATGGGGTTGAAAAAAATGTCCAATAAACTATAGACAGGTCTGTTCCATATGAGGTAGAGGACGTGGCTTAGCTTAGCTTCAATTTAGAAAGATCTATAGGGACATCTCTTCTTCTAAATCAAATCTTTGTGTTTCATCATGACCTTATATGGAGTTTTCCCTGGGCAATATTTGGTCATCCTACTGTGAAATCTGGCTTTGAAATGATCTGTCAATCTCAGTCAAACAGACTTTCTAACAGTAGTACAGTTGATATTCCCTTTAAAACATGATATTTTGAGTATCTGCAGGCATGGAATATATGAATTTCACTATTTCAGGGTGAAATGATGTCAGATACACCAATATTATCTTTTTTGGACTGTCAAATTATATTTTCTAACATGATAGCACAAGAGAAATGGATATTCTAATTTCTAAAAACTTACTTTAGTTATTGAAAGAAAATCATAATCCCTTCCGCTCTTTATAATTAATATAAAGGTGACTACATTGCCTTTCAAAACTTCTCTTTCCATTCCCTTACTAGTTTTATTGTTATTCTGAATTCTCTTCAGTTTGTCTCTGACCTAATGTTTTCACATGCTGGAATAATGATCTAATATACCATAACTCTATTCAGAAAGCTAGGACAACTTTTACAACACTACCTAGAGAATACATGTCAACTGCCTACCTCAAAATGCAAGGCTCTCAGAATGAACCCCAAACATGCCTTAAACACATGAAAGTATCATTTAACGGTTATACAATATAATCAATGTAACAAGAACCTAAAAATGCTTGATATTTCTTCAATGTCAAAAGGTACCCATATAATAATAATTCATCTTAAAGTAAGTATCAGAGGGTGCTATGACCAAGTAAGGAGACTCGCAAATCTTTTCCCCAAAAGTATTTATAAAGCTGAACAAAATAGATGGAAACAACTATTTCAGCACAGTAGAAATTGACCAAAGCTATAAAATCTTGTTTATACTCAGAAATATCTTCAACTTCGGGCAGATTCTAATAGGGAGGCAGGTGAGAAAGCAGAACTGCGGTTCACAGAGTGGAGTATAGCAAACATTGGGGTGGGTTTGTTGCTGAAAGACAATAGCTAAATAATTATAACTATACATGTGTATCCAACTACACAAGAACAGCAGTAAATATAAAACACAATAAACACATGGCAATATAGATGGCAAAATTTTCTTCCCCTAAAATTTTGGGGAACCCAATTATCTGCAATTTCATGTGCAATAGGTACAGTGTCAGAAATACTGTGATAGAAATATATTTAGAAAGCAGAAAAAATCACAAAAAAGAGATGAGTTTTCTCTGTCCGCAGCAAGAAAGGCTCCTTGGAGATGGTACTTGAAAAAGTTCTGAAGTGAAGAGGGTGAATATGTATGAGATGGGGCATGAGAGAAGAAACGGAATTTTAGGGAAATAGCAGCAAGGGCAAGTGAGGGAGTCGTAGAAGTATTAGGGAGGCCATTCTGTCTGGCTGTTTAGAATACGTTGTTTAGACAAGACCTGCTGTGCATATTAGAGGTGGACACCAGATCAAGATGGTCTTTTAAACCTTGCCACAGTTTTCCCTTCGGGAATGGTGAGCCATTATTAAAAGATGGCTTACTGATGAGTGTTGTGACTAGCTTTGCAGGCAACGGCCTGGGTACATTAGAATGAGAATAACAACAAGGAAACCACTTGAGATTATAATAATTCAATCAGTGTATGATGAAATTACAGATTTAAGCTTTTAGGTCATGGGGCCATTTTAAACTTAAAAATTATTAAGAACTCAAGGAGCTTTTGCTTTTTTTTTTTTTAATTGTGCTTTAAGTGAAAGTTTAAAATTCAAGTCAGTTTCTCATACAAAAACTTACACACAGATTGTTATGTGACCCTAGTTGCTCTCCCTACAATGTGACAGCACATTCCTCTCTCCATTCTCTGTTTCCTGTGTCCATCCAACCAGCTCCTGCTTGTCCCCTCGGCCTTCTCATCTCACCTCTGGACGGGAGCTGCCCATTTAGTCTCATGTATCTACTTTTTTTTTTTTTTTTGATCCAAGAAGCACACTCTTCACCAGTATCATTTTATGTCTTATAGTTCAGTCTAATCTTTGTCTAAAGAGTTGGCTTCGGGGATGATTTTAGTTCAAGGTAATAGAGAGTTGGGGGTCACTTCTTCTGGGGTCCCTCCAGTCTCAGTCAGATCAAGTTTGCTGTTTTTTCTAGAATTTGAGATCTGCACCCCACTTTTCTCCCGCTCCATCAGGGACTCTCTGCTGTGTTCCCTGTCAGGGTGGTCAGTGCTTGTAGCCAGGCATCATCTAGTTCTTCTGCTTGAGCGCTGATGGAGTCTCTGGTTTACGTGGCCCTTACTGTCTCTTAGGCTCATATTTTCCTCACGTCTATGGTGTTTATTCTCCTCTGCTCCAGGTGGATTGAGACCAAATGATGCATTTTAGATGTCTGCTCCCTAGCTTTTAAGACCCCAGACGCCACTCACCAAAGTGGGATGCAGTACATTTTCTTAATTAACTTTGTTATGCCAATTGACCCAGATGTCCCCTGAAACCATGGTGCCCAGACCCCTGCACCTGCTACTCTGTCCTTCAAAGTGTTTGGTTGTATTCAGGAAACTTCTTAGTGTTTGGTTTAGTCCAGTTGTGCTGACTTCTCCCATATTATGTGTTGCCTTTCCCTTCACCTAAAATAACTCTGGTCTGCAATCTAGTTAGTGAATACCCCTCTCCCCTCCTCCCCACCTTGGTAACCATCAGTGTTTTCTTCTGTGTCTAAACCTTTTGTTGAGTTCTTATAATACTGGTTTCATATATTTGGCCTTTTGTGACTGCTTTCGCTCAGCATAATGCCTTCCAGTTTCTTCCATGTTTTGAGATGTTTCACGGATTTATTTTTGTTCTTTATCGTTGCATAGTATTCCACTGTGTGAATATACTATATTTTGTTTATCCATTCATCTGTTGATGGGCACCTCGGTTGTTTCCATCTTTTTGCTATTGTGAACAGTGCTGCAATGAACATGGGTGTGCATGTATCTATTTGTGTGATGGCTCTTCTTTCCCTAGGATATATTCCAAAGAGTGGGATTGCTGGATAGTATGGTATTTCTATTTTAGCTTTTTAAGGAAGCACCAATTACAAAATCGATTTCCAAAATGGTTGTACCATTTTATGTTTCCACCAGAAGTGTATAAATGTTCCAGTCTCTCCACACTCTCTCCAACATTTATTATTTTGTGTTTTTGGGTTAATGCCAGCCTTACTGGGGTTAGGTGGCATCTCAGTGTAGTTTTGAATTGCATTTCTCTAACGGCTAATGATTATGAGCATTTTCTCATGTATCTTTCAGCTGCCTGAATGTATTCTTTGGTGAAGTACTGTTCATATCCTTTGCCCACTTTTTTTACGGGGTTATTTGTCTTTTTGTTGTGGTTTTGCAGTATATTATAGATTTTAGAGATTAGCCACTGATCTGATATGTGGTAACCACAAATTTTTTCCCAGTCTGTAGGTTGTCTTTTTATTTTTTTTGGTGAAGTCTTTGGATGAGCAAAAGTGTTTGATTTTTAGGAGCTCCCAGTTATCTAGTTTCTCTTCTGGTGTTTGTGCATTGTTAGTAATCTTTTGCATTCTGTTTATGCCAGGTGTTAGGGCTCCTAACATTGTCCCTATTTTTTCTTCCATGATCTTTATTGTTTTACATTTTATATTTAGGTATTTGATCCATTTCGAGTTAGTTTTTGTGCATGCTGTGAGATATGGGTCTTGTTTCTCTTCTTTTTTTTTTTTTTTTTGCAGATGAATATTCAGTTATGCCAGCACCATTTGTTAAAGAAACTGTCTTTTCCCCAGTTAATGAACTTTGAGGCTTTGTCAAATATCAGCTGCTCATAGGTAGATGATTTTACATCTGGATTCTCAACTCTGTTCCATTGGTCTATATATCTGTTGTTGCACCAGTACCAGACTGTTTTGACTACTGTGGTGGAATAATAGGTTTTAAAATCAGGTAGTGTGAGGCCTCCTATTTAGTTCTTCTTCTTCAGTAATGCTTTACTTATCCTGGGCCTCTTCCCTTTCCATATGAAGTTGTTGATTTGTTTCTCCATCTCATTGAAAAATGCCATTGGAATTTGGATTGGGATTACATTGTATTTGCAGATCGCTTTGAGTAGAATAGACATTTTCACAACAAGTTGAGTCTTCCTATCCATCAGCAAGGTATGTTTTTCCACTTATGTAAGCCTCTTTTGGTTTCTTGCAGTAGTGTTTTGTAGTTTTCTTCGTATAGGTCTTTCAGGTCTCTGGTTAGATTTATTCCCAAGTATTTTATCTTCTTGTCAGCTATTGTAAATAATATTCATTTGGTGATTTCTTCTTTGAAGTTCTCTTTGTTGGTGTAGAGGAATCCAACTGATTTTTGTATGTTTATCTTGTAACCTGATCCTTTACTGAACTCTTCTATTAGTTCCAGTAGTTTTCATGTGGATTCTTCAGGGTTTTCTGTGTATAAGATCATATCATCTACAAATAGAGATGCTTTTACTTTTTCCTTACCAATTTTGATGCTTTTTATTTCTTTTTGTAGCCTAATTTCTTTGGTTAGGACCTTCAGCACAATGTTGAATAAGAATGGTGATAGAGGGGATCCTTGTCTGGTTCCCATTCTCAAGTGGAATGCTTTCAGACTCTCTCCACTTAGGATGATGTTGACTGTTAGCTTTGTATAAATGCCCTTTCCTATGCTGAGGAATTTCCCTTCTATTCCTATTTTGCTGAGAGTTTTTATCATGAAAGGGTGATAGGCTTTGTCAAATGCCTTTTCTGCATCAATTGATAAGATCATGTGGCTGTTGTCCTTTGTTTTATTTATGAGATGGATTACATTGATTGTTTTTCCAATGTTGAACCATCCCTGCATAACTGGTATGAACCCCACTTGTTCATGGTGAATTATTTTTTGATACGTTGTTGAATTTTATTGGCTAGAATTTTGTTGAGGATTTTTGCATCTATGTTTATGAGGGATACAGCTCTGTAATTTTCTTTTTTTGAGGTATCTTTACCTGTTTTTGGTATCAGGGTTATGCTGGCATCAGAGAATGAGTTTGGGAATATTCCACCCTTTTCTATGCTCTGAAATACCTTTAGTAGTAGTGGTATTGACTCTTCCTGAAAGTTTGGTAGAATTCTCCAGTGAAGCCATCAGGGCAGGTTTTTTTTGTTTTGTTTTGTTTTGGGAGGGGGAGTTTTTAAATTACCTTTTTAATCTGTTCTTTTGTTATAGGTTTTTTTAGTTCTACCTCTGTATTAGTTTAGGTAGGTAGTGTGTTTCTGGAAATTTGTCATTTTCTCTAGGTTTTCAAATTTGAGTACAATTTTTCATAGTATTCTGTTATGATTCTTTTAATTTTAGTTGGGTATGTTATGATATTTCCCACTTCATATCTTATTCGGTTTATTTGCTTCCTTTCCTGGTTTTCTTTTGTCAGTTTGGCCAGTGGTCTATGGATTTTGTTGATCTTTTCAAAGAATGAGCTTTTGATCTTGTTAACTCTTTCAATTGTTCTTCTGTTCTCTACTTCACTTAACTCTGCTGTAATTTTTATTGTTTGTTTTCTTCTGGTGCCTGAGGGCTTCTTTTGCCACTCTCTTTTTATTTGTTCGAGTTGTAGAGTTAATGATTTCATTTTGACCCTTTCTTCTTTTAGGATATGTGGATTTATTACTATATGTTGACCTCTGAGCACTGCTTTGCTGTCTCAAAAGTTCTAGTAGGATGTGTTTTCATTCTCATTTGATTCTGTGATTTTTTTCATTTCTTCTGTAACCCAGTAGTTTTTGTGCAAGGTGTTGTTCAGTTTCTATATGTTTGGTTTTTTTTCCTTGCTTTTTCTGTTATTGATTTCTACTTTTATGGTGTTATGGTCAGAAAAGATGCTTTGTAATATTTCAGTGTTTTGGATTGTGTTAAGGCTTGCTTTGTGGCCTAATATGTGGTGTATTCTGGAGAATGTCCCATGTATGTTGGAAAAGAAAGTATACCTGGCTTCTGTTCGGTAGAGCCTTTGAGGTCAAGTTGGTTGATCGTAGCAATTTAGATCTTCCGTGTTTTTATTGAGCTTCTTTCTGGATGTTCTGTCCTCCACTGAAAGTGGTATGTTGAAGGCACCTACTATTATTGCGGAGTTATCTATTTCTCTTTTCAAAGCTGTTAGAGTTTCTTTTATGTATTTCGGAGCCCTGTAATTGGGTATGTAAATATTTATTGTGGTTATGTCCTCCTGGTGTATTGATCTTTTAGTCATTATATAGTGTCTTTCTTTACCCTTTGTGGTAGACTTTACTTTAAAGTCTATTCTGTCCGAAATTAATATTGCCACTCTTGTTCTTTTTTGATTGTTGTTTGCTTGATATACATATTTTTCCATCCTTTGAGTTTTAGTTTCTTTGTGTCTTTAAGTCTGAGGTGTGTCTCTTATAGGCAGCATATAGGATTGTGTTTTTTAATCTATTCTGCCACTGTCTCTTTATTGTTGCATTTAGTCCATTTAGATTCAATTAAATTATTGATAGTTATGAGGTTAGTGCTGTCATTTTGATGTCTTTTATGTGTGTATTGTTGACAGTTTCTTTTAATTTTCTGTACTTAGTCATTTTTCTTTAAGTATTTTCTTTTCACCTTTTTCTTTGCTGCTGATTTTGTACTTGCTGAGTCTTAATGTTTTTGTTTTTTTTTAATTTTTATTTTGATATGTACAATTTTTAGTTTTCTTTGTAGTTACCTTAATATTTACCCCTATTTTTCTAAGTTTCAGCCAATCTTTTATCTCTTTGTATCACTTTGACATCCTCTCCATGTGAAAGATCTATGACTACATTTTTTAGTCCTTCTTTTTTGTTTCAATGTTGTCATCTTTTACATAATGACATCTCTGTTCCCCTGTTTTGAGAGTTTATCTTTGATTTATTTTTGTGATTTCCCTATCTGGGTTGATATCTGGTTGTTCTGTCCTGTGTTCTAGGCTTGGACTGTTATCTGATGTTACTGGTTTTCTAACCAGAGGGTTCCCTTTAGTATTTCTTGTAATTCTGGTTTTGTTTTTGAAAATTCCCTAAACTTCTGTTTATGGGGAAATGTCCTAATTCCTCATCATATTTGAGACAGTTTTGCTGGATATATAATGCTTGGCTGGCAATTTTTTTCCTTTAAGCCTTTATGTATGTCATCCCATTGCCTTCTTGCCTGCATGGTTTCTGCTGAGTAGTCCGTGTTTAGTCTTATTGACTCTCCTTTGTAGATGACTTTTCATTTATCCCTAGCCACACCTAAAAGTCTCTTTTTACATTTGGTTTTGGAAAGTTTTTGTTTTATGATATGTCTTGGTAACTTTCTTTTGGGATTTACCTTGTGTGGGGTTCGATGAGCTACTTGGATAGATATCTTCCTGTCTTTACGAAATCAGGGAAGTATTCCACCAGCAAATCTTCAACAAATCTCTCTGTATTTTCTGTTATCCCCTCCTGTTCTGATATTCCAGTCGCTAGTAGGTCATTCTTAGG
Source organism: Loxodonta africana (assembly GCF_030014295.1). Taxonomy (NCBI): domain Eukaryota; kingdom Metazoa; phylum Chordata; class Mammalia; order Proboscidea; family Elephantidae; genus Loxodonta; species Loxodonta africana. The sequence continues at coordinate 109,832,434 of NC_087343.1, read as the reverse complement.
GTTTCTTCATTGTTTTTCATTCTTTTATCTGATTTTTCCTCAGATATGTTGGTGTCAAGGGATTTATCTTCAATCTCACTAATTCTGACTTCCATTGCCTTAATTCTACTCCTATGACTTTCTACCTAATTAGCTAATTCTGGAATTTTATACTTAATCTATTAGATTTCTCTTTGCCATCTCTCCATGGACTCTTGTAGCTTGTTAAATATTTCATTACGCTCTTCTCTAATTTTCTTTTTTTTAAACTTTTTGTTGTGCTTTAAGTGAAAGTTTACAAATCAAGTCAGTATCTCACACAAAAACTTATATACACATGTTACATACTCCCAATTGCACTCTGCCTAATGAGACAGCCCACTCCCTCCCTCCACTCTCCCTTTTCGTGTCCATTTGTCAGATTCTAACCTCCTCTACCATCTCATCTCCTCTCCAGACAGGAGATGCCAACATAGTCTCAAGTGTCCACCTGACCCAAGAAGCACACTCCTCACCACCATCCCTCTCCATCCCATTGTCCAGTCCAATCCCTGTCTAAAGAGTTGGCTTTGGGAATGGTTCCAGTCCTGGGCCAACAGAAGGTCTGGGGTCTGTGACCACCAGGATCCTTCTAGTCTCAGACCATTAAGTCTGGTCTTTCTATGAGAATTTGGGGTCTGCATCCCACTGCTCTCCTGCTCCCTTGGGGGTTCTCTGTTGTGTTCCCTGTCAGGGCAGTCATCAGATGTAGCCAGACACCATCTAATTCTTCTGGTCTCAGTCTGATGTAGTCTCTGGTTTATGTGGCCCTTTCTGCCTCTTGGGCTCATGATTACCTTGTGTCCTTGGTGTTCTTCATTCTCCTTTGATCCAGGTGGGTTGAGACCAATTGATGCACCTTAGATGGCCACTTGCTAGCGTTTAAGACCCCAAACGCCACTCTCCAAAGTGAGATGCAGAATGTTTTCTTAACAGATTTTATGATACCAATTGACTTAGATGTCCTCTGAAACCATGGTCCCCAGACCCCTGCCCCTGCTACGCTCGCCTTCGAAGCATTCAGTTTATTCAGGAGACTTCTTTGCTTTTGGCTTAGTCCAGTTGTACTGACCTCGCCTATGTTGTGTGTTGTCTTTCCCATCACCTAAAGTAGTTCTTCTCAACTATGTAATTAGTGAATAGCCCTCTCCCATCCTCCCTTCCTCCCCTTCTTGTAATCATCAATGAATATTTTCTTCTCTGTTTAAACTATTTCTCGAGTTCCTATAATAGTGGTCTTATACAATATTTGTCCTTTTGCAACTGACTAATTTCACTCAGCATAATGCCTTCCAGGTTTCTCCATGTTATGAAATGTTTCACAGATTCATCACTGTTCTTTATCAATGTGTAGTATCCCATTATATGAATGTACCACAATTTATTTATCCATTCATCTATTGAGGGGCACCTTGGTTGCTTCCATCTTTTTGCTCTTGTAAACATTGCTGGAATGAACATGGATGTGCATGTATCTGTTCATATAAAGGCTCCTATTTCTCTAGGATATAGTCCAACGAGTGGGATTGCTGGATCCTAATTTCTATTTCTAGCTTTTTAAGGAAGCACCAAATTGATTTCCAAAGTGTGTGTACTATTTTACATTCCCACCAGCAGTGTATAAGTGTTCCAATCTCTTCACAACCTCACCAGCATTTATTATTTTGTGTTTTTCTGATTAATGCCAGCCTTATTGGAGTGAGATGGAATCTCATTGTAACTTTGATTTGCATTTCTCTAATGACTAATGATCGTGAGCATTTCCTCATGTATCTGTTAGCTGCCTGAATGTCTTCTTTAGTGAAGTGCCTGTTCATCTCTTTTGCCCATTTTTTAATTGGGTTATTTGTGTTTTTGTAGTATCATGTTGATTTTAGAGATCAGGTGCTGATCAGAAATGTCATAGCTAAAAATTTTTTCTCGGTCTGTAGGTAATCGTTTTACTCTTTTGGTGAAGTCTTTGGATGAGCATAGGCGTTTGATTTTTAGATGCTCCCAGTTATCTAGTTTCACTTCTGCATTGTTAGTAATGTTTTGTGTACTGTTTATGCCATGTATTAGGGCTCCTAACATTGTCCCTATTTTTTCCACCATTATCTTTATCATTTTAAATTTCATATTTAGGTTTTTGATTCCTTTTGAGCTTGTTTTTGTGCATCGTGTGAGGTACGGGTCTTGTTTCAATTTTTGCAGATGGATATCTGGTTATGCCAGCACCATTTCTTAAAAAGACTGTCTTTTCCCCATTACCTGTTTTGGGGCCTTTGTCAAATATCAGCTGCTCATATGTGGATAGATTTTTGTCTGGATTCTCAATTTTGTTCCATTGGTCTATGTACTTGTTGTTGCACCAGTACCAGGCTGTTTTGACTACTGGCTGTATAATAGGTTCTGAAGTCAGGTAGAGTGCGGCCTCCTACTTTGCTCTTCTTTTTCAGTACTGCAAAAAAAAAAAAAATTTTTTTTTTTTTTAACTTATCTGGGGCCTCTTTCCCTTCCATATGAAGTTGGTGATTTGTTTCTCCATTACATTAAAAAATATTGGAATTTGCATCAGAATTGCATTAAATCTGTAGATTGCTTTTGGTAGAATAGACATTTTTAAAATGTTAAGTCTTTCTATCCATGAGCAAGGTATGTTTTTCCACTTATGTAGGTCTCTTTTGGTTTCTTGCAGAAGTGTTTTGTAGTTTCCGTTGTATAAGGCTTTTACATCTCTGTAAGATTTATTTCTAAATATTTTATCTTCTTGGGGGCTACTGTAAATGGTATTGATTTGGTGATTTCCTCTTCGATGTTCTTTTTGTTGGTGTAGAGGAATCTAACTGACTTTTGTATGTTTATCTTGTATTCCGATACTCTGCTGAGTTCTTCTATTAGTTTCAGTAGTTTTCTTGAGCATTCCTTAGGGTTTTCTGTGTATAAGATCATGTCATCTCCAAATAGAGATACTTTGTCTTCTTCCTTGCCAATCTGGATGTCCTTTACTTCTTTATCTAGCCTAATTGCTCTGGTAAGGACCTCCAGCACAATGTTGAATAAGAGTGGTGATAAAGGGCATCATTGTCTGGTTCCCGATCTCAAGGGGAATGCTTTCAGATGCTCTCCATTTAGGATGATGTTGGCTATTGGCTTTGTATAAATGCAGTTTATTATGTTGAGGAATTTCTCTTCTATTCCTATTTTGCTGAGAGTTTTTATCATGAATGACTGTTGAACTTTGTCAAATGCCTTTTCTGCATCAAATGATAAAATCATGTGGTTCTGGTCTTTTGTTTTCTTTATATAATGGATTACATGAATTGTTTTTCTAATATTGAACCATCCCTGCATACCTGGTATGAATCCCACTTGGTCATGGGGAATTATTTTTTTGATATGTTGTTGAATTCTATTGGCTATAATTTTGTTGAGGATTTTTGCATCTAAGTTCATGAGGGATATAGGTCTATAATTTTCTTTTTTTGTGGTGTCTTTACCTGGTTTTGGTATTAGGGATATGCTGGCTTCATAGTATGGGTTTGGTAGTATTCTGTCCTTTTTTATGTTCTGAAATACCTTTAGGAGTACTGGTGTTATCTCCTCTCTGAATGTTTGGTAGAACTCTGTAGTGAAGCCGTCCCGGCCAGGGCTTTTTTTTGTTGGGAGTTTTTTGATTACCTTTTCAATCTGTTCTGTTTTCATGGGTCTATTTAGTTGTTCTACCTCTGTTTCTGTTAGTTTAGGTAGGTAGTGTGTTTCTAGGAATTCATCCATTTCTTCTAGATTTTCAAATTTTTTAGAATACAGTTTTTCATAGTAATCTGATATGATTCTTTAAATTTCAGTTAGGTCTGTTGTAATAACACCCATCTCATTTCTTATTTGGGTTATTTGCTTCCTCTCCTATTTTTCTTTTGTCAGTTTGGCCAATGGTTTATGAACTTAGTTGATTTTTTTTGAAGAACCAGCTTTTGATCTTAATTCTTTCAATTGTTTTTCTGTTTTCCATTTCATTTAGTTCTGCTTTAATTTTTATTATTTGTTTTCTTCTGGTGCCTGAGGGTTTCTTTTGTTGTTCTCTTTCTATTTGTTGACATCGTAGGGATAATTCTTTGATTTTGGCCCTTTCTTCTTTTTGGATGTGTACATTTATTGAAATAAACTGACCTCTGAGCACTGGTTTCGCTGTGTCCCATAGGTTCTGATAGGAAGTGTTTTCATACTCTTTGGATTCTCTGAATTTCTTTATTCCATCCCTAATGTCTCTATAATCCAGTCTTTTTTGGTCAGGGTATTGCTCAGTTTCCAACTATTTCATTTCTTTTCCATGCTTTTTCTGTTATTGATTTCCACTTTTATGGCCTTATGGTCAGAGAAGATGCTTTGTAATATTTGAAAGTTTTGGATTTTGCTAAGGCTTGCTTTATGACTTAAAATGTGTTCTATTCTAGAGAATGTTCCATGTGCACTAGAAAAGAAAGTATACTTGGCTATTGCTGGGTGGAGTGCTCTGCATATGTCTATGAGGTCAAGATGGTTTATTGTGGCATTTAGATCTTCCGCGTGTTTACTGAGCTTCTCTCTGCATCTCCTGTCCTTTACCAAAAGTGGTATGTTGAAGTCTCCTACTATTATTGTGGAGCTTTCTGTCTTACTTTTCAACCTTGATAGAGTTTGTTTTATGTATCTTGCAGCCCTGTCATTGGGTGCATAAATATTTAATATGGTTATACTTTCTTGGTATATTGACCCTTTAATCATTAGATAGTGTCCTTCCTTATCCATTATGATGGATTTAATCCTAAAGACTGTTTTGTCAGAAATTAATATTGCCACTCCTGCTCTTTTTTGATTGTTGTTTCCTTGGTATATTTTTTTCCGTCCTTTGTGTTTTAGTTTGTTTTTGTCTCTAAGGTGTGTCTCTTGCAGACAGCGTATAGACAGATTGTGTTTTATAATCCATTCTGCCACTCTGTGTCTCTTTATTGGTGCACATAGTCCATTTACATTCTGCGTAATTATGTATAATCTGAATTTAGTGCTATCATTTTGATATCTTTTTTTGTGTGTTGTTGACAGTTGTTCCTTTTTCCCACTTAATTTTATGTGGTGAGTGGATTATCTTTATGTATTGCCTTTTCCTCACATTCGTTGTTGTTGATTTTGTTTCTGTTGAGTCTCAATTTTTTTCTTGTATTTTATTTTGATGTGTAGGATAGTTTGTCTCCTTTGAGGTTACCTTATCATTTACCCTATTTTTCTAAATTTAAACCTAACTTTTATTTCTTTGTATCACCTTGTCTTCCTCCCCATATGGAAGATCTATGACTATACTTCTTAGTCCCTCTTTTTTGTTTTATTTTTGTCTTCTTTTACATAATAGTATCTCTGCTCCCCTGTTTTGAGCATTTTTTTTAATCTTGATTTATTTTTGTGATTTCCCTCTCTGGGTTGACTTCTGATTGCTCTGCCCAGTGTTTTAGTTTTAGGTTGATACCTGACATCATTGATTTTCTAACCAAAGAACCCCCTTATGTACTGTAGTTTTGGTTTGGTTTTTATGAATTCCCTAAACTTCTGTTTATCTGGAAGTGTCTTAATTTCACGTTCATATTTAAGAGACGGTTTTGCTGGTTATAAGATTCTTGTCTGACAATATTTTTCCTTCAATTTTTTATATAGGTCATCCCATTGCCTTCTTCCCTGCATGGTTTCTGCCAAGTAGTCTAAATTTATTCTTATTGATTCTTCTTTGTAGGTGACTTTTCGTTTATCCCTAGCTGCTCTTAAAATTCTCTCTTTATCTTTGGTTTTTCACACATTTGATTATAATATGTCTTGGTGACTTAACTTCTACCTTATGTGGAATTCAATGAGCATCTTGGATAGATATCTTCTCATCTTTCACAATAGCAGGGGAGTTTTCTGCCAACAAATCTTCAACGATTCTCTCTGTATTTTCTGTTATCCCTCCTGTTCTGGTACTCCAATCACTCATAGGTTATTTCTCTTGATATTGTCCCACATGATTCTTAAAATTTCTTCATTTTTTTAAATTCTTTTATCTGATTTTTCTTCAAATATATTAGTGCCAAGTGCTTTATCTTCAAGTTCAGAAATTGCTCAATTCTGCTTCTCTGACTTTCTATTGATTTGTCTGCTTCTGTGATTTTATTGTTAACCTGAATTTCTGATTGCTGTCTGTTTATGGGTTTTTCCAGCTTATTAAATTTTTCATTATGTTCCTGAATTATCTTTTTAATTTCTTCAATTGCTTTATCTGTGTGTTCCTTGGCTTCTTCTGCTTATTACCTCATTTCCTGCCTGATGTCTTGAAGGATTCTATATATTAATCTTTTGCATTCTGCCTCAGGTAATTCCAGGAAGTCATTTTCATCCAGAAGATCATTTGATTCTTTCTTTTGAGAGCTTTTTGAGGCAATCATGATCAGTTTCTTTATGTGACTTGATATTGACTGCTGTCTCCAAGCCATCTATACATTATTGTATTAGTTTATTTTATGTTTGCTTATTGTGCCGTAGCTTCTTGCTTTATTTTGCTTTGATATGCTCATATGGTTTGCTTGAGTGAGCTAGCTTGATTATTTTCATTGTTGAAGCTCTCACATCCTGTCTGCAGATGGCTAGAGCTGTTATCAGGTATATCACTCTATGAGTCCATTCACTTTTCTTGTGTGACTTCAGCTTAGGTATCCAGTTAGTTGATCATCAAGTGTGTGGTACAGGCTCTATCCTACAGTCTTAGAGGGGCAACGGTGATTGATGTAGGTACCAGTATCTGGTTGCAGCAGGGGGTCACACTCTGAACAAGGTCGGGGGCTGAGAATCATCTCCCACGTGTCTCTGAGGAATGCGTGTCCCTGTTCCCTAGAGTGTACAGGTGGATGAGTTCTGCAGATGGATCATAGGCACCCAATATTTTTATTTGTAAGGACTGGGAGGTACCAGTTATCCTTGGACACCTGTCACAGGTGGCTGGGTGACCTGAGTGGAGCCACCAGCCCTTAGGCACCTGATGTGGGTAGGTGAGGACCCTGTTTAATAGGAAAAGCAATGTCAAACATCAAATACCCACCTGTCTGCTGCACAGCTGAAAAGGTTGGAGTCTGCCAACGAGGGCCTATTCTCCTGAAATAGGCCCACACAGGTCCATGCAAAGGGGAAAGGTGCTCAGATTTCATAGACTATTTATTCCTGGACAGAAGCCACTTCTTTTCTGAGCTCTCATGGCTAGTGGAGCTGGCAAATTATCTTTTCCCCCAGTTACAAATTTATTTCTTCTCCAAGGCCGGGAGGATGGCTGTAGGTGCTCAACAGGGCCTATCTCAGGACCAGGGAAATTAGCCACTGAAGCCGGCTTGTGAGTGGGGGTGGGGGTGGTGTGGTAAAATATACACAAGTACTTAGCTTTTGCTAAGATTGCTGCTCTTCTCTGGTTCTGGAGGTATGAGTAGGCTGTGTGGCTGGCTGCTTCTCCCTGAGAAGATTGCAGCCGAGTGCTAGTACCAGCCCGCCACGGCCACTCCCGGGAATGGTGCCTGAGGGCTCCTCGTGATTCAAGTCTGGTAACTCCTCTCTGCTTCTGAACCGTCTTTTCCTCCCTTTGCCCCTCAATTCATTTCCTAAGGTTGCCTTTGAGGCTCAGGTCTCTAGCTTGTCATAAATATACTAGTTTCACTTGTTTTTGGGGGGCCTTTGTTGTAAGAGGGCTCACCAGAATCATCTGTCTATTCTGCCATCTTGACTCTGCCTCTCTCCTCTAATCTTAAATTCCTCTACTGTTTTGTCTGTGTGCTTCTTGGTTTGTTCTGTGTTTTGCCAGATCTCCTTCCTGATCTCTTGAAGAATTCTGTATATTAATCTTCTGTATTCTACCTCCAGTAATTCCAAGAAGTTCTCTTCATCCAGGAGATTTCTTGATTTTTGTTCTGGGAGGTTTTTGAAGCCATCATGGTCTATTTCTTTATGTGATTTAGTATTGATGTTTTCTCTGATCCATCAATATGTTATTACGTTTGCTTACTGTGTCCTAGCTTCTTGTTTTGTTTTGTTTTGATATGTCCAGATAGGTTGCTAGCGTGAGCTAGTTTGATTATTGGCAATTTTGAAGCCTTAAAGTCATGACACCATGTTGTTAGAGCTGTTACTAGGTATGTCAGCCCAGGAGTCCACTTACATTTCTTATATGGATTCAGCTCAGGTGTCAAGGTAGTCAGTCACCAAGTCTGTGGTGCAGCCTCTTTCCTAGAGTCCTAGAGGGGCAGGGGTGATTGGTGTAGACACAGGTACTTGGCTGCAGTAGGGGGTCATGCACTGAACAAGGCAGGGGGCTGAGAGCCACATCTGAGTGTCTGTGAGGAAAGTATGCCTCTGTTTCCTAGAGCGTGTACATAGGTGATTTTTGCAGATGGACTAACAGCACTCAATATAATGGGTATGCACAGGTGTATGCAGGCGTGAAAAGCATTCAAAGTCTGTGGACCCCTTATGCCTGTGCCTAGGCAAAAGACCTGTTTCTTTCCTGAGTTCCCAGCTTAGGGGAGCAGGTAGATAATTTTTTCTGTTTTTTAATTTTCCTCTCCAAGACTGGGAGAATGACTCAGGGTGCATGAAGGATCCTACTCCTGGCTCAGGGGAGGCAGCAAAGGGGGCAGGTAAATGGGAGAGAGGTTTTTTTCCAAAGGGGTGTTTTTTGATTTGTGTGGTAGGTTAGATGCATGTACTTATTTTCTGCTGATTGAGCACTGCTTTTCACTGATTCTGGAGGTGTGAGTGGACCCTCTGCTGCTCAGCCTCTCTTGATGTGGGAAATGTGTCCCAAGCACCACTGCTTCCCTCACTGCTAATGCAAGCCAATCCAGCCTGTGGGGTGCCAGTTCCCCCTGTCTGGTAATTCCCCACTGCTTCTGAACCATCTCTCCCTCCCCCCGCCACTCAGTCTGATTCTTCAACTTTGCTTTTCATGTTCAGGGCTCTTAGGTTATCATATATAATTGATTCACTTGTTTTTTCGGTTCTTTGTTGTAAGAGGGACAACAGGAAACATCCAACTACTCTGCCACCTAGGCCCCTACTCCTTTTTTTTTTTTTTTTGGCATAAATTTGCCAAATTAGAAATTAAAAGAGAATTTTAAAAACTATTAATTTCTAATTCATTAAAAAAGTCAGTAATTAATCAATTGCATCCTAACAGAAATGCTGTATTTTTATGAAACATAACTATATTTTTCAAACAGACACTTTAGTGAAAATAGTGGTATTGTTTTATATATTTATAAATCTCTTTAATGTCTGGTTTAAGACAACTGGATTCCCATATGCAGTTCTGCATTGGGAACAATCAACTTTGCTTTGGTTGATGAATATGAAGAAAACTTGCCTTCCCACACATAGAAGTTGACAAAGAGTGCCTTGATAATCTTTTTAGATAATTCTGGATATTCTTTAATACTACACTAAAACTTAACAGTGGCAGTTTATATTAAAGTTTTTAGTTTCAGCATGGAATCTGAAACATTATCAGTAGCTATTTTCCGTGTTGTTACATTAAAATCTGTTGGTCATTTTGTACCTTGAACAGATCTTTCCCCCATCAATATTTTGTCATATAATTAATTGATCTCCTGGAAAGAGTGGTTCACGGTACTATTCATATTTTCCAAATATTTATGCATTTCATGTTACAATATTAAAACAACTCATATTTTTATCATATCTGATCTCTTCAGAATAGCCTTTAAGAATTTGGAGTAAAGCTAATGGGTGAGAATAAAATTTCCAAAATCTAACTTCCAATTGAAAGTTCAAGTATTGTCAGTTATTTTACTTGAAGTTACAAGCCTGTATCATTCATTTTTGAGAAAATGTCTGATAATAACCAAGTTGAAATAATTATAGTTTGTCTATCAGTCATTCTATCAAATAAATGTTTTGTATGACAAAAAGTGATTTGGAAGTCAATCACACAATGGTTTTCTTTCAGATTAACATGTTACTTTGTTAATAATATTTACTGTTTCATTTTAAGTAAAACTGCTTTTTCTTCCTTCTTCTTTTGGAGAGTGCATGGTGGTGAGGTGTAAAATGATGACTAGTGTACTTTGGTGCCACTGATTTGATTTTTGCTAATCAGCTAACGATTTTACTCACCATCAATTTTACACCATTAGTATAAATGCCAAGATGGGGGGGGGAAGCAAATAACATCAATGTATTAATAAGAAAATTGCTTTGACCTTTGGACTCTGTGAAAGGGCACCAGGAACTGTCAGAGGCCTTCAGATCATACTTTCAGAACTATTGACTTAGAAAATAGCAAAAGAGAGACGGAGAATGAATGTAAGAAATTTAGATTACTAAAATTTAAAGGAATTGCCTTATTCTTTGGGCACTGGTGGCACAGTGGTTAAGAGCTACATCAGCTAACCAAAAGGTTGGCAGTTTGAATCCATCAGCTGCTCCTTGGAAACCCTATGGGGCAGTTCTATTCTGCCATGAGTCACTATGAGTTAGAATTGACCTAACGGCAACAGGTTTGGTTTGGATTTTTTTGGTCTTATTCTTTATCCCTCACAAAATGCTTATGCATATGTATTTATACTTATTTTTGTTGTACTCATATAGCTTCTGTATATAATTTGTCTAACTGATCTACTTGTTAAAGCTTTGTGATACAGTCTGTATTTTTCTATAACCTGCAGTGTTGATCAAGTAATAATTGAACAGACATTTAATAAGTCTTGATTAGCTTGTAGCTCTTGGAACACATTGAAATTTTTGAACAGTAAATTTGCACACTTATGTAACCTAATATATTAAGAACACCTCATACTGTATTTAAATTACTCTAAAATTGAGAAGAGCCTTCAGCTTCAAATGTTAAAATTAAAACTATTGACATGCTAATTACTTTACCATTTATAATGAAAGAGCACAGAACAAATGGTAGGGTTTACACAGTACACAAAAACCTTGAAGGATAATATCTTCCTGACATTTTCACATGTTCCCCAAACATCTATACCTTTGTTTGTGACCTACTTAGGGTTAGAGGTTTTGCATACGATTCTGTTTTGAGTCAGGCTCTAAAGTGGTAAGATCATAACAGAACACACAACAGTTGATCTGAACATAGGGCATTGCTCTCCTACAAATTATTAAAAAGAGGAACAGGCCAGTTGTCTTTATTCTAGGTTCAGTTTTGTTCTAACCTCAGTTGAGGTGATAGCTGTATGTAGTACACAGTTCACTTAGTTGCTATGTACTTTAATTGACTCATCTAGAAAAGAAGGTGTTAAACCACATGATTTGTCAATTTTGTTCTTTTTCTAACATCTTATGATTAATCTACAAACATTACTACCAAATTATTATTTCACTTATGTATTGAGCAACAATTCATGTTCTATTTAAAAATAGGAGAAAAGGAATCATTTTTTGTCATCATTGTAATGGCTGGGTGACCTTTTAACATCTTTCTGGCAGATCTTTAATGCAGGCAAATTCAATTCTATATTTAATTATTAGATGTGCCTAATTTTATCTTTTTATCAATTGTTAATATTCTTTCACCTCCATGAGAAAAAGATTTAATTTCTTCACTTGTCTGTATTTCATTATTTATTTATCTGTCCAAGTCCAAAGCTGATCTTGTAAAGGAAGAAACTAAGCTTTTTGAGTTAGTATGTGCTTCTTTGTAAGCACAGAATGTACTCCAAACTTAATTCTTTGATTCCTAAATATTACCCAATGTTGACAAAAATATAGAATTGAAACTTAACAAGAAAATACCAACAATGACTTGAAAATAACTGAAAATAAAAAGTAAGATCGTCTCCATCTCTATATAAAAAAAGCGTTTATTTTAAAAGACTTGGATGATTGACAGTAAATTAAATCTAACTTTTTCTTCGGAGAAGGCAAAGCATTTTAAGAAGTCACAACTTCTGGGAATATTGAGAATAACTTGTGAAATAGTATGGCAGAGCTGCTGTAGGTTACTATTGATATGTTTTCTTTCTGTCATATAACCTCCCAAATAAACATGAACCAAGAAAAGTTGGGAGTGATGGGCATAGGAAATTCTCTCTCTCTCACTCTATTTTCCCCCTCAACCACTGGACTCTAGTATTACAATAGACAACTGCTGATTCTTGGGAAAAAAATTCTACCTTCTTTCCAAGCATAAAGAAGGAGAATGCTAAAATTAGTAAAAGTTAGAATTTCTAGTTGTGTTCACAATGGAAAAATGGAAAAGCACAATCTATTCTGTTATCCCTAATCTTAGATTAGTGATAAGGCTTTTCCTGCACTTGTTTATACACTCATGGTATAAAGCAACAACCACTAATGTCAAAGGTAAGAAAATTGAAGATTTTTACCAACTTCTGCAGTCTGAAATTGATCAAACATGCAATCAAAGTGCATTGATAATTACTGGCGATTGGAGTGCCAAAGTTGGAAACAAAGAAGAAGGGTTTATAGTTGGAAAATATGGCGCTGGTGATAGAAAAGATGCTGGAGATTGTATAATAAATTTTGCAAGACCAATGACTTATTCACTGAAAATTCCATTTTTCAGCAATATAAATGACAACTATACATGTGGACCTCACTAGGTGGAAAACATAGGAATCAAATAGACTATATCTGTGGAAAGAGACAATGGAAAAGCTCAATTCCATCAGACAGAACAAAGACAGGGGCTGACTGCAGAATAGACCATCAATTGCTCATACACAAGTTTAAGCTGAAGCTGAAGAAAGTTAAAAGACGTTCACGAGAAACAAAACAGCGCTGAGTATATCACAAATGAGTTTAGAGATCATCTTAAGAATAGATTTGATGCCTTGAAAACTAATGACTAAAGACCTGAAGAGTTGTGGGACTACATTAAAGACACCATACATGAAGAAAACAAAGGGTCATTAAAAAGACGGGAAAGAAAAAAAGACCAAAATTGATGTTAGAACAGATTCTGAAACTTGTTCTTGAATGTAAAGCAGCTAAAGCAAATGGAAGAAATGATGAAGTTAAAGAGCTGAACAGATGATTTCAAAGGAAGCTCTAGAAGACAAAGTAAAGTTTTATAATGAAATATACAAAGACCTAGACTTAGAAAACCAACTGGGAAAACATTCTTGGCATTTCTCAAGCTGAAAGAACCAAAGAAAAAATTCAAGCCTCGAGTTCCAGTTTTGAAGGAGTCTATGGGGAAAATATTGAAAGACTCAGGAAGCATCAAAATGAGGTGGAAGGAATACACAGTCATTGTACCAAAAAGCAATGGTCGATGCTCAAACATTTCAAGAGGTAGCATTGAAGGAAGAAGTCTAAGCTTCATTGAAGGCATTGGCAGAAAACAAGGCCCCAAGAATTGACGGAACACCAATTGAGACATTTCAACAAATGCATGCAAAGCTGGAGGTGCTCATTCGTCCATGCCAAGGAATTTGGAAGACAGTTATCTGATCAACTGGCTGGAAGAGATCCATATTTGTGCTTATTCCAAAGAAAGGTGATCCAACAGAATGTACAAATTATCAAACAATACCATTTGTATCACAAGGAAGTAAAATTATGCTGAAGATAATTCAAAAAGGGTTACAGCAACACATTAACAGAGAATTACCAGAAATTCAGCAGGATTCAGAAGTGGAAGTGGAATGAGGGATATCATTGCTGATGTTAGATGGATGTTGGCTGAAAGCAGAGAATACCAGAAAGAAGTTTACCTGTGTCTTTTGATTATGCAAAGGCATTCTACTGTGTGATTCATAACAAATTATGCATAACACTGAAAAGAATGGGAATTCCAGAGCACTTAACTGTCCTCATGCAGAATCTGTACATAGATATAACAAGGGGACACTGCGCGGTTTAAAGTCAGGAAAGGTGTACTTCAGGGACGTATCCTTTCACCTTACTTATTCAGTCTGAATGCTGAGTAAATAATCTGAGAAGCTGGACTGTATGAAGAAGAACATGGCATCAAGATTGGAGGAAGATTCATTAACAACCTGCTTTATGCAGATGACATAACTTCACTCACTGAAAGTGAAGAAGACTTGAAACACTTACTGATGAAGATCAAAGACTACAGCCTTAAGTATGGACACCCCAACATGAAGAAAACAAAACTCCTCACAACTGGACTAATGAGCAACATCATGATAAATGGAGAAAAAAATGAAGTTGTCAAGGATTTCATTTTATTTAGATTCACAATCAACGCCCATGGAAGCAGCAGTTGAGAAATCAAATGACATATTGCATTGGACAAATCTGCTTCAAAAGACCTCTTTAAAGTGTTGGAAAGCAAAGATGTTACTTTGCAGACTAAGGTGTGCCTCAGCTAAACCATGATATTTTCAATCACCTCATATGAATGAGAAAGTTGGAAGAAAGACTGAAGAAGAAATGATGGCTTTGAATTATGGTGTTGGCAAAGAATATTGAATATACGATCAGCAGCCAGAAGAATGAACAAATCTGTCTTGGAAAAAGTACAGCCAGAGTGATTCTTGGAAGCAAGATTGGTGTGACTTTATTTCATGTACTTTGGACATGTTATTAAGAGGGACCAGTCCCTGGAGAAGGACATCATGCTGGTAAGGAAGAAAGTCAGTGAAAAAGTGGAAAACCCTCAATGAGATGGATTGACACAGTCTCTACAACAAAAGGCTCAAACATAGCAACAATTATGAGAATGCAGCAGGGCCAGGTGCTGTTTCATTCTGTTGTTCATAGGGTTGCTGTGAGTCGGAACCAACTCAGTGGCACCTAACAACAACAACAATAAATTTTTTGCAGTCTGAGTTCAGTGCTCCTAAAAGAGGTGACTTCAAACCCAGAACCAAGGTGTGACAGTGCCTGACTAAAGCCAATCTGTACATCCCCTAGTCAGAGTGATTGTTTCAGGGGTGTTCATAACCAACTTTGGGACAGCTTCCTGCAAACCCTGATTTTATTAAAAAATTTGGGAAGACATCTTCTCTCTTTTCTGCTGGAATTCTGACAGAGTAGGATATAGGTTGAGAGCTGAACAGCAAGCATCCGTTCCCATAAAGTAAGAATTTCCCCTTGATGGAAAAAAATATAGAGAAAAATAGCTCAGACATGACTGAACTTCTCAGCCAATAAAAACTAAACTTTTCTTTTCTTTAAGCTACTTCAAGAAAGGTGCCATGGTTACCCTTTCAGCTCAGTAATGAAGTCACTCCTGAAGTTCACCCTTTAGCCAAAGATTGGCGGGCCCATAAAACAAAACGAGACTAAAGGGGCACTCTAGCCCTGGGGCAAGGACTACTAGAAGGCAGGAAGGGATAGGAAAGCTGGTAATAGGGAACCCAAGGTAGAGAAGGGAGAGTGTTGACATGTCTTGGGGTTGTTAACCAATGTCATAAAACAATACGGGTACTAACTGTTTAATGGGAAACTAGTTTTTTTCTGTAAACCTTCATCTAAAGTACAATAAAAAAGAAAACCCTATGGGGCAGTTCTACTCTGTCCTATGGGGTTGCTATGAGTTGGAATTGACTCAACGGCAAAAAAAAAAAAAAAAAGAAAGAAAGAAAGAAAATTTCCATGGACTGAATTGTGTCCCCCCAAAATATATTCAACTTGGTTAGGCCATGATTCCCAGTATTGTGTGATTGTCTACCATTTTGTCATACGATGTGATTTTCTTATGTATTGTAAATCACATCAGTATGATGTTAATGACATGGGATTAGCTGCAGTTATGTTGATGAGATCTACAAGATTAGATTGTATCTTGAGCCAGTCTCTTTTGAGATATAAAAGAGAGAAGTGAGCAGAGAGATAAGAGGGTCCCATACCACCAAGAAAGCAACACCAGAAGCAGAGCGCGTCCCTGCACATGAAAATCTCCTTGACCAGGGGAAGATTGATGATGTGGATCTTCCTCCAGAGCTAACAAAGAGAGAAAGACTTGAAGCCGACACCAGGAATTTGGACTTCTAGCCTACTAGACTCTGAGAAAATAAATTTCTCTTTGTTAAAGCCATCCACTTGTGATACTTCTGTTATAGCAGCACTAGATGACTAAGACAAAAGGCACTTTATTATTTTGCTTCTGAAAATTTATATGGTATTTTTATACATATGTGTATATATATATACACATATATATAAATTTCAGATATCTTTACCTTTATATTTCTTTCCTTGTGTGTTATTGCAATAGGATTAATCATTTTTAACTGCTGATATATTTATATTTTCCAGTATCTCTATGAACTGAAGACACACACACACATATACAGAAATATATATATATATATATCTCCCCCACATGTCTCTCAGTGTTGCTGTGATGCTGGAAGTTATGCCACCGGTATTCAGATAACAGCAGGGTCACCCATGGAGGACAGACAGGTTTCAGTGAGCTTCCAGACTAAGACAGACTAGGAAGAAGGACCTGGCAGTCTACTTCTGAAAAGAATTAGCCAGTAAAAATCTTATGAATAGCAGCAGATCATTGTCTGGTATAGTGCCAGAAGATAAGTCCCCTAGGTTGGAAGGCACTCAAAAGACAACTGGGGAAGAGCTGACCTTAAGGATGTGGTTGGAGTAAAGCTTTCAGGACCCTCATTTGCTAATGTGGCATGACTCAAATGAGAAGAAATAGCTGCAAACATCCACTAATAATTGCAAAATGGAATGTATGAAGTATGAATCTAGGAAAATTGGAAATTGTCAAAAATGAAATGGACCACGTGAACATTGATATCCTAAACGTTAATGAGCTGAAATGGACTGGTATTGGCCATTTTGAATCAGTCAGTCATATAGTCTACTATGCTGGGAATGACAACATGAAGAGGAATGGTGTTGCATTCATTGTCAAAAAGAACATTTCAAGATCTATCTGGAAGTACAATGTTGTCAGTGATAGGATAGTATCCATATGTCTACAAGGAAGACTGGTTAACATGACTATTTTCAAATTTGTGCATTAACTGCTCAGGCCAAAGATGAAAAAATTGAAGATTTTTTCAGCTTCTGCAGTGTGAAATTATCGAACATGCAATCAGGATGCATTGATAATTACTGGTGATTGGAATGTTAAAGTTGGAAACAAAGAAGGATTGGTAGTTGGAAAATATGGCCTTGGTAATAGAAACAATGGCAGAGACTGAATGATAGAATTTTGCAAGACCAACGACTTCTTCACTGCAAATACCTTTTTTAACCAACATAAATGGTGACTATACACATGGAGCTCACCGGATGGAACACACAGGAATCAAATCAACTACATCTGTGGAAAGAGATAATGGAAAAGCTCAATATCATCAGTCAGAACAAGGCCAGGAGCCAACTGTGGAATAGACCATCAATTGCTCATATGCAAATTCAAGCTGAAACTGAAGAAAATTAGAACAACTTCAGGAAAGCCAAAATAAGCCCTTAAGTATATCCCACCTGAATTTAGAGATCATCCCAAGCATAGATTTGATGTGTTGAACACTAATTACTGAAGACCAGACAAGTAATGGAATGACATCAAGGGCATCATACAAGAAGAAAGCGAGAGGTCGTTGAAAAGACGGGAAAGAAAGAAAAGACCAAGATGGATGCCAGAAAAGACTCTGAAACTTGCTCTCGAATGTCGAGCAGCTAAAGCAAAAGGAAAAATTGATGAAGTAAAAGAACTGAGCAGAAGATTTCAAAGGGTGGCTACAGAAGACAGAGTATTATAATGACACGTGCAAACAGCTGGAGATGGAAAAACAAAAGGGAAGAATACGTTCGGCGTTTCTCAAGCTGAATGAACTGAATGCAAAATTCAAGCCTCGAGTTGCAATAGTGAAGGATTCTATGGGGAAAATATTAAATGATGCAGGAAGCATCAAAAGAAGATGGAAGGAATACACAGAGTCATTATACCAAAAAGAATTAGTCAACGTTCAACTATTTCAAGAGGCTGCATATCATCAGGAACCGATGGTACTGAAGGAAGAAGTCCAAGCTGCTTGAAGGCATTGGCGAAAAACAAGGCTCCAGGAATTGATGGAATATCAATTGAGATGTTTCAACAAACGGATGCAGTGCTGGAAGTACATACTCGTTTATGTCAAGAAATTTGGAAAACAGCTTCCTGGCTAACCGGCTAGAAGAGATCCATATTTATGCCTATTCCCAAGACAGGTGATCCAACCGAATGAGGAAATTATTAAACAATATCATTAATATCACATGCAAGCAAAATTTTGCTGAAGATCATTCAAAAGAGGCTGCAGCAGTATATCAACGAGGAGCTGCCAGAAATTCAGGCTGGTTTCAGAAAAGGACGTGGACCAGGGATATCATTGCTGATGTCAGATGGATCCTGGCTGAAAGCAGAGTATACCAGAAGGATGTTTACCTGTGTTTTATTGACTACGCAAAGGCATTCGACTGTGTGGATCATAACAAATTATGTCAAACATTGCGAAGAATGGAAATTTCAAAACACTTATCGTGCTTATACATAGATCAAGAGGCAGTTGTTCGGACAGAACAAGGGGATACTGATTGGTTTAAAGTCAGGAAAGGTGTGTGTTAGGGCTGTATCCTTTCACCATACCTATTCAATGCGTATACTGAGCAAATAGTCCAAGAAGCTGGACTATATGAAGAAGAATGGGGCATCAGGTTTGGAGGAAGGCTCATTAAAAACCTGCATTATGCATATGACACAACCTTGCTTAATGAAAGTGAAGAGGACTTGAAACACTTGCTGTTGAAGATCAAAGACCACAGCCTTCAGTATGGATTACACCTCAACATAAAGAAAACTAATATCCTCACAACTGGACCAATAAGCAACATCACAATAAACGGAGAAAAGAATGAAGTTGTCAAGGATTTCATTTTACTCGAATCCACAATCAACATCCATGGAAGCAGCAATCAAGAAATCAAAAGACACATTGCATTGGGTAAATCTGCTGCAAAGGACCTCTTTAATGTGTTGAAAAGCAAAGCTGTCACCTTGAAGACTAAAGTGCGCCTGACACAATCCATGGTATTTTCAATTGCATCATATGTATGTGGAAACTGGACAATGAATAAGGAAGACTGAAGAAGAATTGACGCCTTTGAATTGTGGTGTTGGTGAAGAATATTGAGTATACTGTGGACTGCCAAAAGAATGAACAAATCTGTCTTGGAAGAAGTCCAACCAGAATGCTCCTTAGAAGCAAGGATGACGAGACTGTGTCTTACATACTTTGGACTTGTTGTCAGGAGGGATTAGTCCCTGGAGAAGGACATCATGCTTTGTTAAAGAACAGGGTCAGCAGATGAGAGGAAGACCCTCAGCAAGGTGGATTGATGCAGTGGCTGCAACAATGGGGTCAAGCATAAGAATGATTGTGGGGATGGTGCAAAACTGGGTAGTATTTTGTTCTGTTGTGCATGGGGTTGCTATAAGTTGCAACTGACGGGACGGCACCTAATTGCAACAGCAATATATATATATATGTACATATATTTTTTAATATCTATAAGAAACCTTAAGCAATCACTGCTATTATCTCAGGTAACTTATTTAATTAAGAATAAAACCAAATAAAAGCTAATCTTTTATTTAGCCCATGTTAAAAGCATGGTTTGTTAGAACATTTAAGTTACATGTTACCTAATTCAAAATTTAATAGCCCATTTCAAGGAGTATTCTGGATTCAGTTATTCTCTCTTTTGTATAGATTACACACTAAATCAAAGAATACTAAAAAAAAAAAAAGATGTAAAATAACTTATAAGGAATTAATGTGCATATAAAATGGCCTTAGGAAAGAATTTCTTTTAATCTTTTTCTAGCCTTGAAAAATAATTCTTTGATTATAATACATGTAACTTAATTAGTGTTATAGCTAATTATATCAAAACTTCTAGCTATGTAGAACCTTTGTTTAACATTGGGCTTGAAACAGTTTTTCTGCATTCTGCCAAGAGAAGATATATCCATACTTTAAATGTTGTAGCTTTTTTCAGCTTCAAAGAGAATGTAGCCTCTGGAACCTCCATTACAGTATTTTTCTTCGGATGGAGCAATATTTTCTGACAGAGTATTTGAAGTTGTAGTTATATGTTGATACCGAATAGCCTAAAGCTTAAAAAAATCAGAGCTAGACAAATTCTTATAATCTACACTCTTCAGAAACAGGTATGATGGCAAAAAATTAATCATTATTCTTATCTCAGGATGATGAAAAAGACAAAGATGAGGAAGTCCAGCTCCTCGAATGCAGTTTTAGCTCAATTACGAAATGGAAGTTAAAGTCACCCCATCACATCAATAACTTTGAAATAAAAAAAAGTGGAAAAATATGCATCAGAAAAATTCATACACTCCTACTACAAAGACAGGTTAGTAGCCGTATAAAAGTATATGTTACTCTGATACTTTTCTTCACTTACTCAAGCATTTCTCAAAGTGTAGGTCTTAGATTGGCTATACTAGAATCACTAAGGTGATTCTTAAAAATACTATTTCCTGGCCTACTTTGAAATTGTTGAATCAGGTTATCTAGGTTGAGGCTGAAGAACCTGAATTTTTTTAATGGCAACCCTGAGGACATTCAATACATGTTTGTGAATAGCTCATTTAAAGCCTGGGGATGACTGAGGCACAATTAATTTTATATCATGATGTGTAATAAATTTCCTCCAATTTTGTACTTTCTTTAGATTGAACTTTTGTACTGATCATTCTTCGATACAACTACTCTGGTAAACTCCCTTTGTAATACCAAACTTGGACTTTTGTACATCTGCTGATAAAACATATTAAAAGCTATTGCATGATGAAATTGCCTTCCAGCTACCAGTTTTGCCTCAGCAAACTCAATTTCTTCATCTTAACAGCATTGTTGTTGCACTTATAGGACTAGTATTATCTTCATTACATATGCAGTAAAAAGAGCATAAAACAGTAAGATTAAAAGTAGTGATTCTCAAAGAGAAAAAACAAAACATAATTACAACTACACTAAGTAATAAATTTTAAGGTCATTCTGACATAAATTATCTTATTACTATAGTAGCAAAAACAAAATTAATAAAATTAAGAATATATAAAGCACATTAGGAATATATTTTTTCAAAATAGTGTCTGAAAAACAAGAAGTAATTAGGGATTAAAGAAATTCTCTTCAGGATTATAATATGTATCTATCAACCTATCTACACATATATACATATATCATTCTAATTCCATATCTCTTTCACAAATTTATTATGTATGAAATTAAGGTATTGCCTCCATATTTAATATTGGGGTATACATTCGTCCATCAAATGTGTACTGAACGACGATTTCATTGATGACCCTATTCTAGAAGCAGGATATACTGCAGTAACAAACCAGAAATACCAGAAATAAAAATAAAGCAAAAAGGCCACAGCTCTCACAGAGTTTCCATTTTAGTGAAGGGGGCAATAAATAATAAAGAATAACTACTGTTTATAATAAATGCTATGAAAATATTTAAAATAGGGTATTGGGGTGTCATGTTAAATAGCACGATCAGGGAAAACCTCTCTGATAACTTCACACTTGAGTAACCAAAGTCGTTCCTACTGAGTGGATTCCAACTCATAGTGACCCCATAGAACGGAGTAGAACTGCCCCACAGAGTTTCCAAGGAGCAACTGGGGGATGCGAAAAGTCAACCTTTTGGAAAGCAGCCAAATGCTTAACCACTGTGCTACCAGGGCTCTGACACTTGAGTAGAGACCTGACAAGGGTGAGGAGGTTAATCCATGTGGCTATAGAGAAAGCACCTTCCAGGCGGACAGAATAACAAGTGCAAAAGCTGTGAGATGGGCTTTTGCAGGGTGTTTAAGGAACAGTACGGAGGCTGCTGTGCCTAGAACAGGCTGAGAGAGGGAGTTGAATAGCAAGAGACAAGATAGAAAAGTAGAAAGGGAATAGGTCATGGGAAGCCTTCTTGACTACTGTGACGTTGCATTTACCCTGGGTGAAGCAGGAAGCCACTGGAGGGTATGGAGCAGTATGACAGTACCCAACATGTTTTATAAACAATTGCTCTGATTTCTGTGTAGAGAGGAATGGACTGTAGAAGAGCAAGAGTGGAAATAGAGAAATCAATTGCAAGGCTTCTAAAATACTCCAAGCTGAAGGTAACGGTGTCTTGTTCTAGAGTGTTTGCAGTAAAGGTAGTGGGGAGTGGTTGGATTGGATTCTGGATATATTTTTATGGTATGATTTGCTTTAAATTATATGTGAATGTAACAGAAAGAAAGCAATAAGATTACAGATTTCTTGTTCTGAATATCTGGAAGATTGGAGATGTCATTTACTGAGTTGCAGTAGATAGTGAGAGGAGTATTTGCGGGGGCTGAGAGGAGTGTGGGATAACTGTTTCATTTTGGGCATGGTAAGTTTGAGAAGTCAATTAGTCATATAAGTAGAGGTATGAAACAGGCTTATAAACACATGAATCTGGAGCTCAGGGCAACGTTAGGGTTTGAGGTGTACATTTGAGGTCATCGACAAATAGATAATATTTTAAGGCAAGGGACAAGAACAGATCACCTAGAGAGCATGTGTATAAAGAGGAAATATACAGGAACTGATCCCTAGAGAGCTTCAGAGTTTAGAGCGGAAGGAGATGAAGAAATAATGAAAATAAACCTCAAAGAAACAAAGAATCTAGTAGGAAGAGAACAGAGAGAGTGAGGTGTCATTGCATACAATGAAAAGTTTTTAAGGGAGAAGTCAATTGTGATACAGAAATTTTTTTTTTTCCTTAATAATCAGAAAGCTGGTCATGACATTATCTAAAACATTGGATTAAGAGAAGATAGTTTGGGGTACCTTCCTGAAAATGAAAATACAAACTCAATTTACAACTTCCTTGAGGATCATAAAATACTTTTATTTTCTGTGCTAACATAATCTAACGAAGATATCAGCCACTGTCAATGTGAAACAAATAATTGAGACAGTGTCAAGGGACTAGCTGATCTGTGACGTAATTCATGATAGCTTTTTTATATTTTTTAGTCACAATTTGTGTGCATACAGATAATGAATCTTGATTAACAGATAAAGTTAAATTAATCTTAGTCTTGAACAATCTCTTGTTTTCTCATTGTCTTGACTTCTTATTTTTGGATGATACAAAGGTAAACATGATTATTATTGGTTTTTCCATTCCAAATTGAATGCTTTTTGTACAAACTGTTATAGATAAGAGAGGCTGACATTATTAAATATTAATACTTTAAAATACAGGTATTTAAAGGATAAAACAAATACTATATTAGATTTTTAATGATATCTTGTTTCACACTATTAATGACAGACTGAGGAATTTAACTGATAAGTAGCTTATATGCTTTGCTGTCTTCCATTAAAGGCTATCATTTTTCTCTAAGGGTGGTGAATAAATCCAGTTACGTTCCCATACATAACGTTACCGTTCTGAGGAGGGTAAATTTGGGATGGTAAGTCTCTGTGAATAGATGGCACGTTCACCTGAGCTTTCCTTTCATACTACTTGGAGAACGGCTTTTCAAAATTTTCATGTAGCAAATATAAAGAGGAGTTGGATACCTTTATTGAATTTTCAAGTTAAAAAAAAAAAAAAAAACTTCGTCTAGGAGGATCAGACATTTGTGCTTTCTACAGAGGAATAAGGATGCTCGTTAAGAATATCAAGGGATATGTAAGTTTCTCTTTGTCAAAGACAGCATCTGTGTGAACCCAGGCAGCAGGGAGCCCTCTAACTCTCAAGCATTTTCCAGGAAGTCCTGCTTTCTATTGAGATCTGGACAAAAACTCCAGTTTTTATTGGCATTCCAATACAGAACTTCCATACGGAGCAATATGCACAAAATTAAATTAATAAAAATCTTTCAAGTTTCCTCATTTTGAGTCAACTGTCTTATGTGATGTATGTTGAAACAATAGCATTCTTCGTTTCTTACTGGTACTGTAGACATTTTGCTAAGCTGCTGATCTGAGTAATTTCATTCCTCTCCTTAGGATATTTCCTTAGTTATAAAAGTAACTCTAATTGCCGCAATATTATCAGAAAAATGTTACATTACTATTGTGGAAGATTTAAGAACTGCAAATATGTGAAGATTAATATTTACTCAGAGAAAATTATTATTAATATTTTTTTCCTAGTAATGCATATATATCTTATAAAATAAGATTCTAGTGTGCATATTCTATTTTAAAAATTTATTTTGTTGTGCATATTCAATTTGATTTTTCTTTTAAAATATTTTGTAGTCATCTATCCACTAAATTAAAATTTTAGTTTATTTGAATTCTTCTATTTTCTTTTTATAACTTATTTACTTAAAATTATTTTATGGTCTCAAAACCCAAACCTGTCGCCGCTGAGTTGATTCTGACTCATAGTGACCCTATTGGACAGAGTAGAACTGCCCCACAAGGTTTCCAAGGAGCGCCTGGTGGATTCCAACTGCTGACCTTTTGGTTAGCAGCCGTAGTTCTTAACTGCTACACCACCAGGGCTTCTGCTATTTTTATAGTACTTCATAAAATAAATGAATCAAAATATATTGAGCTAATTCCCTACTGATAATTGTTTAAGTTCTTTCTAATTTCTCCGATATTAAAAATAGTGTTTCTAAAAGCATGATTTTGAACTAAATTTTTCCACTAGTATTTCCTTAAGACATCTTCCTACAAGTAGAATAGCTAGATGCAGACATTTTTGTATCTCTATTGCTTAAAAAAAAAAAAAAATTTTTTTTTTTTTATTGCTTACGGAAAAAATTCTTGCCTTTTAGTGTGACATTTGAAGGTTTTGAAGGTTTTAATTATTTGACTCCAATTGCCTTTAATCTGTCCTATCTGGTGACACTCTATACCTGCATTCCTCAGCACACATGCACAAATACTCAAATATTCACTCTAGAACCTGGCTACAATTAGCACTTTGTTACTCTTTGTGTTATTACATACGTATCTCTGCCACTATATCAATTACTTTCACATTCTGTATTAAAAACCTGCCAGCATTTTAGATGCTCTTGTTGAAAAAAACTTACTCTCTGTGAAATTGTTCCAGATATGGGTGTTCCAGCTAAGAATAAGTTCTTCTTTCCTGGTATTCTCAATAAACTTGAAGCCGCTATTTATATACTCTTGATAAATTTCCTTGTAGTAGAGTGATGGTGATCGTATATTTATTCCCTCCATTCTATTAGTAAGCTCCTCAGGGCTCATTGCCTTGATTATTCCGGATGTAGCAAACAAAATGCCTTGCTCAAAGGAGATGTTTAATAAATATTTGATGATTTGAGTACTACTGAATATTTCACATGCTATGTGCAATCACAGTCAACAAATATCTGTTGCATGTTAATAACTGGTGCTTAAAAAGTGTTTAAATTTCAGCAGAGATATATGCATTCTTATTGATAATACAAAAAAAAAAAAAAAAGCCTGTTGCTGTTGAGTTGATTTCAACTCATAGTCACTCTATAGGAAAGAGTAGAAACAGGGTTTCAAAGGAGTGGCTGGTGGATTTGGATTGCTGACCTTTTGGTTAACAGCTGTAGCTCTTAAGCGAAATTTTATTACTAGGTACTCTTTGACATAGACACCAGCCCTGTGAATTCATACACCAGAGAATCATCTAATGTGAAACAACTTCAACAAGGCATGCTGTCTAATGAATTCTGGACCAACGTCTTGATTGAACTTTGGAAGAGCAGTTTAATTAGTGAACTCTTTAGCTAATAGCATTCTTTCTTATTCATCATTTGTACTTAGTCCCAACATAGAGTAAAAACTCAATTTAATTAGATTACGTGGAATATTAATGTAGACATAGCAGGAAACTGACAGTTGTGAATGCTTTCTGAAAGTCTTAGAACTGTGAAAATGTATAGTGGTGTGAGTGTGGTAGTATTGTGTATATAAACATGTTTCATTTAATAACAGTTACTCATATGATTACATGTAATTGGACCTTTTCTGTTCTTTTCTGAGATAAATACATTATAATACCCTGCCACAATAAAGTTGGTTGTTTTTCATTTGCTGAAATTAAACTTATTTCTACATCATTGTTGAAGATTTTTGTTCAAAGCTGAATCAGTAATTTCAACATAAGGAATATAAAATTATGATATAATATTAAGATCATTTACTTGCATAGAACTGGGTCATAACTTTTTTACACACCTTTTAGTACAATAATTTTCCTACTACGTTTCTAAGAACCTGGTTTTACAAAGTGGAATTTTTTTACTTAATGGGACAAGTAATAAAAGGAGTGAAATCAAAAACTTTATTATTTAAAAAGCTGTGGGGGTAGTGTTCCTTGATTATAAAATATTGCTACTGTTATATATAATTCATATTATTTCATTCAGAAAATAAGTTATAAATTGATATTCCAGAAAATTTTACAAAATATTTTGTAATCATCTATCCATTAAATTAAAATTTTAGTTTATTGGAATTATTTACTTTTACATGATTAGTACAGGCAAATAGTGGAAATTTTATATATTCACATATTTTCCTTTACCATATAACTACTATACATTAAAAAATATATATACATTAGATAAGTTGAATTAAGGAACACACCTTTCATTTGTATTAACATGTTGTTCCTTCTCCTTCCAGGTATGAATTTATGTTGTCGAGGGAGTCAGTAATACATTGTTCTTTCTAGGCATAAAAAAAAAAGGAGAGACTAGTGTACCCATTGCCAAAGGCTGGAGTAAAGAGCGTCTATAAAATGTTCAGTTCATGAGGTGAAGAAATGTTAACATGGGGTTGGATATCTTTCTTTGCTGCAAAGGTACTCAAGTCCCAAGCATGCCCTATGTAGGAGGAAAAGCATTCCTAAACCACTTCTCACTTGCTCCCCTTCTCGCTCACATACCCTTACATATATATATATATATATATACATATATATATATATAAACCCAGTGCCTATATATATATGTATATATAATTGGTTGATTTTTAAAGATGAACTGCTGAAACCACTATAATATGCAGGAGTATTAAAAGATAGAAAACCAAACCAAACCCACTGCTGTTGAGTTGATTCTGACTCATAGCAACCCTATAGGACAGAGTAGAACTGCCCCATAGAGTTTCCAAGGAGCGCCTGGTGGATTTGAACTGCTGACCTCTGGGTTAGCAGCTGTAGCAGTTAACCACTACGCCACCAAGGTTTCCTTAAAAGATAGAGGTTTCAGTAATACTTATGATGACTGTCCAGCATTAGTGTCAATATTTTCTCCTCATCTTAAATTATGACAGGTAACAAATATAAGCAAATAAACATTTAAAGAAAAATAAATATATCTTAGTTTAGAGCAGCACTTTCCACATTTTCAATTTTAGCCCTGGAAGTTTTTGTACATATGAACTCCTGAAACCTCAGTACATTCCACACAACACGGAAGATGGGGAGAAACCATCTGAACCTCCTCATCCCTGGTGAGGCTTCTGAGTGTGTATACAGAGCCCAAGGATTCTACCACACATTTTGAAAAGCAGTGGCTTATAACCCTAAATTTTCCATAAGTATTAGTTTTGATGATGATGAAAACTCTGTAACAGAGTACTTATTGTGCTTAGTTAAATTCAACAAATGGTATTGAGTTCTTATATGTCCCTCATGTTGCTGGGAGCATGGAATGATTCTTCCGGTCTTTTAGCTTTATCATATTTAAAAAGATATATATTTTTTTCATGCAATTTTCCTGCTATTGAAGCTTTTGAGTATGATTCTTGGTTTTACCCTTGAGAATTGTATTTGCTTTTTGTGTTGTTTTTTCCCATTATTTTTGTGTAGGTTTGTAAATGAGAGTAGAATACTAGATCATAAAATATTTTGGTGTAAGTCAAATAATTTTAATGATTAACTGAATGCAGACAGAAGAAGAAAAGGCACACGCACAAAAAACTGTGCAAAATTCACCAAAGTTATGTAAATATGGAAATAAAATGCCATTTCTTCAAAGGTCTTTCTTCTGTCCGAGAGTGGTCTGGCAGGAGTTCAAGCCCCAGTTTTAAAGTGTACTGTCATTCTCTAAAGTCTACCCTCTTTTTGATCTTCACAACCCAGTGAACAAACCCATTTACCGAGCTTCTCAGCCCAAAATTTCCAACATTACCTTTGATCTCTTTTCTTGTCTCTGCAAATCCTATCCATCCATAGACCTATTGACACTAAATCCAAAGAATATCTTCAATTTTGCTGTGTGTGCTCATCTCTGTTTTTGCTACTCTGATCCAAGGCTTCATTAGACTTCTCCTAGGCAACTGCAATGGCCTCTCAATCGCTCTCTGCATTTGCACACTTGCAATCTAGTTTCTGCAATTTGGAGTGATTTTTTAAAAAAATAATATATCAATCCACTCCACTCCATAATATCCCCTTGTGATGTTTAATGTTATGCATCAACTTGGCTAGGCTATAGTTCTCAGTGGTTTGGCAGACACCAGACAGGTTGCTCATCCATAATGTAATACGATGTAATCGTCTTCCATGATGTGATCTGATGCGATCAGCCAATCAGTTGAAAGGGAAGTTTCCTTGGGGATGTGGCCTGCTTCCAGTATATAAGTGTCTGTTCTAGCAAAGCTCAGTCTCTTTCTCTCTCTCTCTCTTTCTGGCCCTTATATTCTTTTCATCCCCTGCCCTCTGGATCTTGGTATGTAAGCCTGCAGAAGTCTCCAGCCTGCTGCCTGACCTGCGGATTTTGGATTTGCCAACTCCCGCAACCCCATAAGCCAGCAAAGTTCTCTCGTCTGCCACCTGACCCACAGATTTGAGGCTTGTCAGCCTCACAATTGCACGGGCCATTTCTTTGAAGAAATTTCACCCTGCACATTTACATATGTTTCACTGGTTTTCTTCTCAAAAGAACTCAGAACCTTTACAATCACAATAAAATCCAAGACTTTACTTTGTCTTGTAAAGCCCTAAATGACCTAAGCTCTGTCTACTTCTCTGACCTCATCTCATACCTCTTTTTTCTTTGACCACATGAGCCATGCTGGTGTTCCTTTACTTTTTCAAAGGTGCTACATTTATTCTTGTCTTCCAGACTTTTCACTTGGTTTTTTCTACCTATGAAACGTTCTTTCTCCTGGTCTTTGCAGGACTTATATTGTCTATTGATTCATATATCATTTTAAAAGCCGCTTTCTAGGAGAGTTCTTCCTCTTCAGTCACTCAGTCACTCGTAATTAATTGTAAATTTTGATTCTTTGTATAGTATTTGCCTCTATTTGCTGTTTTTCCTTGGCTTGTTTATTCGATTGTTTATATTATTTGTGCTGCCTTAGTAAAAAATAAGCTTCACGAAACAGAGTAGTGTATCTTAATCACTGCAAACTCTCTAACTTTCTAAAATCCTAACACATAGTGGTCTCTCAATAATTATTTATAGTGGAAAGACTGAATTTTCTCATCTGTAAAATGGCCAACATAAGTACTTACAATTTCAGGGATTTTCTTATGGTTATAAAATGGCTGTATTGAGTTTAGCATAGTTGGCAAATATTTAGAGCTCAGAAAACGTTTGTTGTGTAAATTCCAGCTCATAGTGACCCTATAAGACACAGTAGACTGCCGCATAGGGTTTCCAAAGGGTGGCTAGTGGAGTCAAACTGGCGACCTTTTCCCTTTTTGTTAGCAGCTGTAGCTCTTAACCACTTCGCCACCAGGGCTCCCAGAAAATGTTAGCATTATTATTATAACATTATTAAACACACCAGGATTTTTATGGCTATGTGGTTAATGACTATCACCATTTTTCTCTGGTTTGGTTTTTTTTTTTAAGTGACCTAATAGCTACCTAATATCAGCATTTGTCATTCTAATGCTCTGCAAAATCGCGGTCCATAAATCAATTGCAGCTTTAAGAAAGATTTTCATCTTCAGTAGTCCTGAAAAATTGGTCCTTTACTCAGTGGAAATTTCCTAGCATGCTTTTATTTCTATTACTTAACTTGTTCTTAATTCACAAACCCTTGATTCAATTTCTCGAATAAATGAGAAAGAAGATAGTTAGCCACAATTTTAAAATGAATTCGCTTAGGGTTCTGTTTTCTTCTCAAGGTTTCAAAATTCGGGCTAGTTTTCTAGAACCCTGTATCTTGAGGTCAAAATCCCTTTAACTCTTATTACTTAGAAACTAGGATAAGTCATTTTTTTTTCTTAAATTACATTTCTTAGTTATTGGTTTCAAGAGATAATCAGTGATTAGACAATAATGTATGCCAGTTAATCGTTCTACAGATATATTGTGCTGACAGAACAGTTCTGCAGAATACGAATAGGCTTTGCTCTAAAAGAAGATATTCTGAGAAAAATTGCTTAATATACTTTAAGAAGCTTTCAATTAAAATAAATATAGTCCACACAATCCATACAATATTCAACAACAACAACAAAAAAGAGTGAGCTATCGAGCTATAAAACGACATGGAAGAAAGCTAAATGCATATTGCTAAGTGAAAGAAGCTAGTCTGTATATACACTGTATAATTCCAACTATATGATATTCTGGAAAAGGAAAAACTATAGAGACAGTAAAAAGTTTGGTGGTTACCAGGGGTTCAGATAGTGTTGTGAGTCGGGGAGCACAGGGCATTTTTAGGGCAGTGAAACTATTCTGTATGATGCTATAATGGTAGACACGTGATGTTAACGCATTTGTCAAAACCCATAGGACGGTACAACACAGAGTGAACGCTGATTAAAACGACAGGCCTTAGCTAATATGGAGCTTTGGTGGCAAAATAGTTAAGAACTCAGCTGCTAACCAGGATGTTGGCAGTTTGAATCCACCAGCTGCACCTTGGAAATCCTATGAGGCAGTTCTACTCTGTCCTTTAGGGTCACTATGAGTCAGGATCGATTTGATGGCAAAGGGTTTGGTTTCTTGTTTTTTTTTTTGTTTGTTTGTTTTAGTTAATATAATGCATCAATTGTAACAACTGTACCACAGGTTAATAATAGGAGAAAAAGTGTTCAGAGCAGACAGGGGAAGTATGTGAACGTTGTATTTTCTGCATAATTTCTCTATAAACTTAAAACTAATCTAAAAAAGCAAATCTCCTTTTAAAAAGGAAATATAAAAAAAGTCATTAACTTAGTTGCACTGAGCTTCAGCTGTAGCATACCTTAGCTGTACTATATGTGAATGGCAAGTGACCAGGCATCACAGTAACATGAGACAGTGCCAAATTTCATGTTTATGTCCCTTATCACAAAACATTACAAAATATTTTATTCTGAACATTTTATTCCTTATGTTTGGTGCCCAAAGTGCTGGTATAGGAAGAAGGGGGTGGCTATTGGATCCATGACCCTGATCTATTTATTTTTTTCTCTGTCCATTGGGATCATGTGATAAAGGAAACTACAGTAGAAAGGTGCACAGCCTGGTACCATGCATCCCTGAGCACAAAATAGCATTAGCATTGGCAAATTGGTGGATAAAGTTCTTAACGCCATTCTCTTTTTTGCTATCTCTGCACTTGATGTTTATCAATATATCAATTGCCCCAGAATCCCTGATTTCTCTTTAGTTCTTATCAATATTTCTGGCCTTTATCTCAGCTCACCAGAATCCCTTTCAGGATGCTTGAGTTTACAGCTTCTTTAGTATTCCTCTAATAGTACCCTATGCTAGACTGCCTCATTCCCA
This sequence comes from Loxodonta africana, assembly GCF_030014295.1. Lineage (NCBI taxonomy): Eukaryota > Metazoa > Chordata > Mammalia > Proboscidea > Elephantidae > Loxodonta > Loxodonta africana. The sequence continues at coordinate 109,800,697 of NC_087343.1, read as the reverse complement.
GGATTCACCCATTCCAAGTTCTTCATTTCTTACATAAATCTATGGTCCTAAGATATTTACTTCAGTTCAATACAATTCTTATCTATTAGTTATCTATCTATATACCAGGCACACCTAAGAGCTGGTGGTAACACCACCAAATACACTTCTTCCCCGAAAGAGTTTTCATCAAGCAGAGGCAGATCCCCATAAAAATATCTAATTTCAATTCAACATGGGAGAGACAAAATAGAGCAGTGGTTCTTATTTTGTCTGGAATGCCTGGAGAACTTTTTAAAATGCCAATGACCAGGGTTCATTCTGACCACTACGTAAATAAAAATATCTAGTAGATTTCCAAAAGGAAATCTAAAACGTGTGTTGGTGGTGCAGGGGTTAAAGCACTTAGCTGATTACCAAGAGATTGCTGGTTCAAACCCACCAGCCTCTCCAAGGGAGAAAGATGTGGTAATCTGCTTCTGTAAAGATTACAGCTTTGGAAACCCTATGGGGTAGTTCTACTCTGTCCTATAGGGTTTCTATGAGTCAGAATTAACTTGATGGCAGCTTTTTTTTTTGCTTTTTGCTTTAGATTTCCAAGCTCCCCAGGTGATTCCATCGTACAGCCAAGGTCAAAAGCCATGGAGGTAGAGGTATAGCCAGTTACTAATGGGAGCATGGAAAAAATATGGAAGACATTTTTTTTTTTTTCCCTTGAAGGTGATGTTTGAGAGATGGATGAGGTTATGGAAGGTAAATGGACACTACAAGGAGAGAAAACAGCATGGTAAGGTACATGGACAACAAGGCCATTAGCTAGTTTGAAATCTGGATATTTATGTAAATGAGTTTTGCAAATCGATTTTTTCTTCTAGCTTTTTTTAGTATCTATCCAGCTTGGGTCCCTAGGTGGTATAAACGGTCAACGTACTTGGCTGCTAACCAAAGGTTGGAAGTTCAAGTCCACCCAGAGGAACCTCAGAAAAAAGGCCTGGAAATATACTTTCAAAAATAATTGAAATCTCTATGGAGCATAGTTCTACTCTGACATACACAGTGTTGCCATGAGTCAGAATCAACTCAATGGCAACTGGGAGTCACTTTATTTTCATAGAACAGTGGAAGGGAAGTGGCAGAATGATAGAGCATAGCTTACGATGGACCCAAGAAAACATGACAATACTGCACAGATTTTGAGAAAAAAAATGATAAATAAATATTTCCTGAAATATAAGAACCCAAAACATAAAACTCATGAGGCTTTTACTGTATCAGAATACACATGATGGTAGTGTTGTTGTTGTTAGGTGCCGTCGAGTCAGTTCTAACTCATAGTGATCCCATGTACCACAGAATGAAACACTGCCCTGTCCTGTGCCACCCTTACAATCGTTGTCACGCTTGAACATTGTTGCAGCCAATGTGTCAATCCACCTCGTTGAGGGTCTTCCTCTTTCGCTGACCCTGTACCTTACAAAACATGATGTCCTTCTCCAGGGAATGATCCTTCCGACAGCATGTCCAAAGTTATGTAAGATGCAATCTCACCATCCTTGCTTCTAAGGAGACTTCTGGCTGTAATTCTTCCAAGACACATGATTTTGGTGGACTTCAAAAACCAGGAATTGTTATGTTTAATTAAAATGAAGTATCTTAGCCATGTTTTTTTATTGTGTGTATATTTTTGGAACACAAGAATTTTTTTTGAGAATCATTTTCTGTTTATAAATATGGTTGGATAAATGCCCAAAGAAGGCCAATTTTTATGGGCATGAGGAAAAGAGCATATATTTATTGAATGGAACCTCTGTCTCCCTTACAAATGCACCCAGATTTCTGTAGACTAAAGGGTTGGCTTGTTTTCTTTCCTCCCTTCTTCTCCCTCTCTCCTTCCCTTCTTTCATGTCTTCATTGTTTCCTTTCTCTCTCTGCCTCTCTGTCTTTCTTAATGTATATTAATCAGAATGTGAACGTTTCATGAATGGAGCTCCATTTATGCCATGTAGTTATAACTTTACATCTACATTTATGATTTTAAATATCATTATCATTTTATAATTTGGATATTATTCTTCAAACATTTTAAACAATTTCATATGATTAATTACTCATGACAAATAGTTTTTTTTTTTTTTTTCCTTGAAAAGCAAACTATAAATCACAAATCTTCCAAATCCACATGTTACATATGTACACAAAACATTTTCGGACTCTCGTCTTCAGCCTCTAAAGTGTGTTTTAGGACTGGGGTGTTGCATCATAAAGAACAAAAAGAACTATTTTTGATTTGTTTGACTGGAACTTGAGCCTGAAAATGTGGACTGTGTGAATTTGAAATAATGCCACTAGATGGTGCTCTATATCTTGAATGTCAAAAAAAAAAAAAAAAAAAATTTTTTTTTACGTGTCTTGAATTTCGGGTTAGGATGACAACCTACTTGGCTTGCTCTGGTTGCTCTTGCCTATGCCTTTTCTGCTTCTGCCCTTCCCCCCTTCCCAAATAATTGGTTTTGCTATTTGATGCACACGAGTTTACATTGTGTCAATTAGAGAAATTAAAAAATAAAATAAAATAAAAAAATAAATGTACCATATTCATAGTATATGGTACATTTATTTTTACTATTTTGTCAGGGCCCTGATGGCACAGTGGTTAAGAGCTCAGCAGTTTGAATTCACCAGCCGCTCCTTGGAAACCCTATGGGGTTCCACCTCTGTCCTATAGGGTCACTATGGATGATAAAAGGTTTAGATACTATTTTGTAATAACCATTATGAGCTAGTTGTATCTCAGGGGAATAAAATGAAATTTGTGGCCATGGCAATCAGGAAGCTTACAAAGTAACTTAAGGTATAAGTCATAAAAAAAAAAAACTATTAGAAAATATGAAATACCTTCTTTAGTATTAAACATGAGCTAATACTAATACATATTATTTTCTCAAGAGGGCTGTATATCATGAGTTAGAAGATGTGACTCCATTAACCAATATGGGTCACTAATTAGCCAGGTCACATGTGACAATTTATTAATCTCTCTGGGTCTTAATTTTTACAAATGTTTGATTTGTGAAATGCTATGGTATGATTTTTCTAACCTCAAGAGTAAGACGAATTGCATAAAAGGCTATTTTAGGCCACAGTAGTCATAAAAGTGTCATAAGTGCATAGGAATTTATAATGCATATTTGAGAAGGTGAAATCTGAAGGGGGAAAGCAAGGAAGGAAATTGATACTAACACCCTGATACACCCAGGCTTGATGTGTGTTTATTCAGCTAAGAGAGTTTCAGGTGCTCACATGGGAACATCACTGAGTATACTTGGAGGTTCAAGTCCTATTCCCAGTACTTGGAAATTAAGTTAAGAGTTATACTAATAAAATCTGAAAGTAGAGATTGATTTTCTACAGAAGAGCCTACAGAATTTCTTAAATTTTAAGTATCTTATAAACCTAAAGAACAAGAAAACTAATTATGGCATATATTCATGTGAAAAAAATGGCATAACCTCATTTTATCCATGTGTTTTCTAAGGGCTCCTATATGAGAATTTTCTGTTTTGTCAGTTAAAACTGTTTCTTGGGCTCCACTTGAAACCCACTAAAGTAGAATTTCTATGGGGTGGATTCTGAAATTTTGCTTTTTTTTAATAAGGTCCTTAGAAAATTCTAGAGTCATCATAACTTGAAAATGCGCACTATGGCCTACACAGGAGCATACATTATTTAAAGAAATAATGTATCACTGGAACAAGAAGCATCTGAAAACAGGACACCAATGAGCAGGAAATTGAGGGTATGGTTACTCAGGAGACAGGACACCCTCAATGGTCATCTTTTCCCAAAGAGGGGACAGAATATTGAAAGAACAGCCATTCATATGATGAGACAAAGGACACAGGGCTCACCTGCCCTTCTAGACTAAGTCAATAAGTTAAAAAAAAAAAAAAAAGGTAACATTTGATTATATTTTCCTCTTTTATCATGGAGCTCAAGCCAAGTAACAATAGCGTGTCCTTTTTGGGGTAAAGGCCTACCTTGTTTTATTACCCTTAGGAGATAGTGTGTTTTTTATAAATTGAAGGTTTGTGGCAACTCTGTGTTGAGCAAGTCTATCGGCTCCATTTTTCCAACAGCATGTGCTCAATTCATGTCTTTGTGTTACATTTTGGTAACACTTGCAATATTTCAACTACTTGCAATAGTTCATTATTATTATATCTGTTATAGTGATCTGTGATCAGTGATCTTTGATGTTACTATTGTAATTGTTTTGGATCACCACAAGTCATGCCTATGTGAGATGGAGAACTTAATTGATAAATGTTGTGCGTGTTGTGGCTGCTCTACCTCCCAGCTGATCCCCTATCTCTCTCCATCTCCTTGGGCCTCCTTATTTCCTGAGACACAACAATATTGAAATTCGGTCAATTAATAACCCTACAATGGTCTCTAAGTGTTTAAATGAAAGGAAGTTGCACATCTCTCACTTTCAGTCAAAAACTAGAAATGGTTAAGCTCAGTGAAGAAGGCCCATTGAAAGCCAAGGTGGGCCAAAAGCTAGGTTTCTTGTGCCAAACAGTTAGCCAAGTTGTGAATGCAAAGAAAAAGTTATTGAAGGAAATTAAAAGTGCTTCTCCAGTGAACAAATGAATGATGAGAAAGTGAAACAGCCTTATTGCTGATATGGAGAAAGTTTTAGAGGTCTGGATAGAAGATCAAAGCAGCCACAACATTCCCTTAAGCCAAAGCCTAATCCAGAGGAAGGCTCTAACTCTCTTCAATTCTACAGAGTCTGAGAGAGGTGAGGACCCTGCAGAAGATAAGTTTGCAGCTAGCAGAGGTTGGTTCATGCGGTTTAAGGAAAGAACACATTACATAAAAGTGCAAGGTGAAGCTCCAAGTGCTGACGTAGAATATGCAGCAAGTTATCCAGAAGATGTAGCTAATATAATTGATGAAGTTGGCTACACTAAACAACAGATTTCCAATTTAGACAAAACAGTCTTATACTAGAAGAAAATACCATCTAGGACTTTCATAACCAGAGAGAAATCAGTGCCTGGCTTCAGAGCTTCAAAGGACAGGCTGCCTCTCTTGTTAGGGACTAATACAGCTGGTAACTTTAAGTTGAAGCCAATGTTCATTTACCATTCCAAAAACCCTGGAGCCCTTAAGAAGTTTGCTAAATCTACTCTGCCTGGAACAACAAAGCCTGGATGACAGCACATCCATTTACAACATGGTTTACTGAATATTTGAAGCCTACTGTTGAGGTCTACTGCTCAGAAAAAAAAAAAAAAAAGATTCCTTTCAAAGTATTACTGCTCCTCAACAATGTACCTGATCACTCAAGAGCTCAGATGGAGATGTATAAGGAGATTAATATTCTATTCATGCCTGCTAACACAACATTCATTCTGCAGCCCATGGATTAAGGAGTAATTTTGACTTTCAAGTCTTATTATTTAAGAAATACATTTTGTAAGGCTATAGCTGCCATAGACAGTAATTTCTCTGATGGACCTGGATGAAACAAATTGGAAACCTTCTGGAAAGGATTCACCATTCTATATGCCATTTGTGATTCATGAGAGGGGGTCAAAATATCAACATTAACAGGCGTTTGGAAGACATTGAATCCAACCTTCGTGGATGACTTTGAGGGGTTCAAGACTTCAGTTGAGGAAGTAACTGCAGATATGTTGGAAACAGCAAGAGAACTGGAATTAGAAGTGAAGCCTGAAGATGTGACTGAATTGCTGCAATTTCATGATACAATTTTAACGGGTGAGGAGTTGCTTCCTACGGATGAGCAAAGAAAGTAGCTTCTTGAGATGGAATCTACTCCTGGTGAAGATGCTATGAACATTGTTGAAATGACAATAAAAGATTTAGAACATTACATAAACTTAGTTGATAAAGCATTGCAAGGTTTGAGAGGACTGATTTCAATTTTGAAAGAAGTTCTACTGTGAGTGTAACACTATCAAACAGCATCTCGTGCTCTGTACAGAGAGATCTTTCATGAAAGGAAGAGTCAATTGATGGGGTAAACTTCATTGTCTTATTTTAAGAAATTTCTACAGCCACCCCAACCTTCAGCAATTACCACCCTGATCAGTCGGGAGTCATCAACATCAAGGCAAGACCCTTCACCAGCAAAAAGATTATGACTTGTTGAAGGCTCAGATGATGGTTAGCATTTTTTTAGCAATAAAGTATTTTTTTAATTAAACCCATAAATATGTACCTTTTTTTTTTAGGCAAAATGCTATTGCACACTTAATAGACTACAGTATAATGTAAACATAACTTTTATATGCACTGGGAAATAAAAAAAATCATATGACTCTATTGCAATATTTGCTTTATTGCAGTAGCCTGGAATCGAACCCAAAATGTCTCCAAGGTACGCCTGTAATCTTTAACAGATATTTAAATAAATGAACAAAGGAGAAGAAGTTTGTTGGGGACAATTTACATTAATTAAAAAGGAAGAGGACCTCATCGAAAGCCACAGGAGTGGCTGGCTTCTTGTTTCAGCTCAAATATCACATTTTCAGAGATCAAATTCCATGACCACTCTGGCTCAATTAGTCTGCTCCAGCTTTCTTACTTTCATATATCTGTTTATTTCCATTGTATCACTTAATCACATTATGAATTTATCTCACATTATGTGTTTACTTATTTATGTCTATCTCTACGCATTAGTTGTCAGCTTCTAGTGGAAAACCATTCTTTTTTCTTATTCATTGTGTTATCACCAGAGTCTACGAAATTCTTCAGTATCATGATCTTATCATTATTATTTTTTCATTCTTTTTCTTTTTCCCCCCTTTTTGCATTTCAATTTGGAAAGTTTCTGTTGGCCTGTTTAAACTTCACTGATTCTTTTCTCAGCCATGTCCAGTCTCCTGATGAGCCCATCGAATGCATTCTTCACTTCTGTCACAGTATTTTTTATTTCTAGCCTTTCCTTTGGATTGTTTCTTAGTTTCCATTTCTCTGCTTACTTTACCCATCTGTTCTTTTATGTCTGCTTATTCTTAGAACCTTTACCATATTAACTATAATTATTTTAACTTCCCCATCTGATAATTCCAGCTGTGTGGCATATTTAAGCGTGCGTCTGATGATTATTTTGTCTTGATTTTTGGCATGTCATGTAATTTTTCATTGAAAGTCAGACATGTATTGGGCAATAGAAACTGAGGTAAATAGGTCTTTAATGTGAGTGTTTAAAAGAATCTGCCTAGGAGTTAGTCTGTGTTAGGTGTTTGTTGTAGTTACAAGAGCCGGGGCTTCACATTTCCCAAATGTCCTATTTTTGTTTTCCGTCTCTGCTTTTTTTATTTCTCTGCTTTGGGGCTTTACTATGTACTGCTACTCAGAGATAGCCTGCGTCTTGCAACTCTTTCAGCTGTAATTTGCTGTTATTATACTGGTAGCTTGTTGGTGGTGGCAAGGTGTGGAAAGGTCTTGTGTTCTATAACCCTCTGATTTAGTCTCATTTAGCCAGTCTGTGCCTTGGGGTTGTAGCCTGCACAAATATTTCTGTCACTCCTCCAGCCATGTAACCTTTTCACTCCTACAGTGTTTCAAATCTATGTCTTTGAAGCCTGTCTTTTTTTTTTTTTTAACTGTGTTTTGATTTTGTTTTTGTTTTACCCTAATATTTGACACAAGAAAGCTTGGAGAGGCTTGACTTGGTAGGGGTTCCCTTTCCACAGCTGGGAAAAGGATTCAGAATTTTGCTTCTGTGAAGCTCTAACCCCTGGAGTATAGGTCTTTGTCAGGGAGAAAGCTTTGCCAGTATTTTCTGAGGGTTACTTTTCTTCTATCCCTGCCAAGGGATCTTGGATTCTTATTGTGAGAACCTGATGGAATCCTGGAAGGAAAACCTAGGAAAATGTGAAGCCTCTCATAAGAATGCAGACTCTAAAAAATTTTCACTCTCATGCTAGTCCTCACTAAACCCCCAGAAAATTGTCAGAATTATTGCTACCACTGTGTTATTCCAGTGACTTCAATTTGGCAGATAGCAGTCTCTGTATCTTTCTGGATGTGGCTGACTCTCCATATTAGGGGTAGTGCAGCAACAGTTACTGATGGGTCCACTAAGCTGTTGAATTTCACTTTCTATAGCTTTTTCTTGTTGTAAGGATAGAACTGATGCTTTCAAGCTCTTTTTTTTTTATAGGGGAGCTGAAGCTAGAAGTTTTCTGTTCACTTTTCCAACATTTAATGAGAACCTATTTTGTGCAAGTAACCGTTGAATGCTCATTTTTCCAAGGTAAATAAACAACACGAAAAATTATGAATCTTAATATGGAAACTGATATTAAATAGTAATTATGCACATATCTAATTGAATTTTATATTTGTAACAATAAATATAACTAAAGAAAAGTAAGTGTTGCTAGGAGAATGCATGTCGGGGCAACCCGCACACTGAATATGCTAGAGTACCAAGAAGTTTAATCAAATTAACCTCTTGAATTGTCATACATTTATTAAATACCTGCATGTGCCTACAGAATTTATCAGCAGCATTCACTTAGTTGAGAAAGCAAGATTAGATTTCTGCATTTTCTCAAGACGGCTGTGTTTCTACGAGTGATGGGTTCATTGTAATCTTTGCAATATGATATATGAGAAGAATGGGAAACACTCAGTTAAACCAGTCTCTTTACTTTGAAAGTATGCTATCAGCTCAACTCCTTTCCAGGAATCAAGCGAACATATCTGGTTGAAGAGCTGCTAATGGAGACTAAGTCGGACATGAGTGTTTCTAGTTAAAAGTCAGGTTTCCTTAGGGACAAATCAGTTTTTCATAAATATTTTCTCTTTTGGCAATAGCTTTCTTAATACCTGTTATGCATTGGAAGCATGAATTGTATTATTTGAAAATGTTACATATATCCCAGAAGAACTGAACACTTAGCCATTTTCCTATAACTTCATTCTACTATTATTCATGAAAATAGGTTTTCACTATATGATTGAGTTTTCTGGTAGATCAAGATAATGTGTTTTTTAACCCTTTGGTGACCCAATTATTTTTGTTTTGTTCATATCATGTGTTTTCATTAAAGGAAGCACGCTGAATCATTGAGTGTGTCTGAATTTTTGGTAAGTAGTATGGTTTTATTTTTTTTTTCCTGCTATCTCCTACAAGGCTACCCTAAGTGTTTAGTGGTACATATGAAGTACCACTAATTATACCCCAGAGTGCCCACCGGGTTCTATTGGTACATATGTGTAAAAAATAAAATTTTTCAAAATTTCTATTTTTCCTTCCAAAAAATCAGATGATTCATACAGTAATTTGAGGCACGCACTCATTTCTTCTGTTTCAAATAGTCATAAAAGCCCCTGCCTTATGGCAGCACACACTGTCAGTGGTACAGCAGTTTCCCAATAAACCTCAGAGACTGAAAAATTTGATGGGGCAGTTCTATAGCGTCACTTATGAATCGGAATCGACTCGACGGCAACAGGTTTGGCTTTGGTTTTAAATGTACCGCTGGGCACAAAAGGGTAAATATTAAATAGGAATTTTAAAAACAGTATTTTGTCCTTCATCCATTCAGGTATTAAAAGTGGAACCATCATTTCTTCACTACCTTTACAATTACAAAATGAATAGTCATTTAGTGAATTCTTACTATGTGTGTAGAATTGTGATAGTCATTTTGGTGTATAGTAAGAAACAATGTTATGGCTCCTGTATTCAAATAAAACATAGTAATTTGGAGAAAATGTGTGCAATTAAGGAAACTCAATGATGCATACTTAACTGGTAAATTGATACTGACAGTAAGTGAAAAGTGAGTTTAAAGAATGGATAGTGGAAAGAGACTTCTAAGACTAGGATTGTCAGAGAAGGTTTGATTGAGGAGGCAGGACACGCATTGGGTCTAACTTAAAGTATGCCTTGAATCAGCAGAGTAAAAACGAAAGGGTATTTTTCATGGCGGGAGTCAGTCTGAGGGGAGGTTGGAATGAAAGCCACAATCTTGGTGACTACTTGGCTAGGACCTGGGAAGGCCTGAATGGTTTGTATTATTCACAGACCATCCTTGTAGCAAGAGACTTCCTCAAAGACTTTATTTTGCTTCCTACACTGGAAACTATTTAGAGGAGACACAGGTGGGGACTCATGAATCATTTTTTACACATAGTAGATTAGTCCAATCTAAAACATTATAGAAAACAGTGGCCTGGTGGTCAATAGCATTTACTAAAGGTGATATGGGTTCTTATGCTCAAGTGAAACACGACATTACAGTGAGTAAAGCTTTGTACTCCTGCAGAGAGTCTCAATTTCATCTTTAGTCATATCAAATAATCTTAAAAAGCCTTCTTTTCTGTCTTATTGATGGACTATCAAGATAAGTGTTTGGCTATAATTATGCAATTTAGTGCAGTGGAAGAATTCTATGAGAAAGGGGACAGGTTTTCATAAATCCTGTAGGCAAATTATCTATAAATAATTTGTAAAATATTTAGTATTCCTTGCCCTTCTGAGGGAATTTTGCTGGTTTGGTGGTTGTGTGAATTAAGAGCGTACGTTTTTATCCCTTCCAGAGTGCAGCAGGCATTTGTTAACCATGGGTGTTTGGGCACCGTATACACTAACCACAAAATAGCAAATGCACCTACAGAAATACACTTTAGGGTTGAAAAATAACACAAATACCCAGGTCAGACTCTCAAATTGATTCCTTTTCTGTCTTCTGATACAAAGTCTCTGAATAAGGAATGAAACAGAAAGCCCTGCTGTGAGTGGGAAGAGAAGATCAGCCTGCCAACAGAAAATGATGCTTGAGTGCTTCATGAAAGAGAAAAGATTAAAACTCCAGCTTTCTCATGGGTGTCAAGAAGTCAAGATTGCTGCATCCCCCACTGCTCAGTGTTGTTTGGGGGCTGATAACAAGGCAGAGAAAAGCCAACTTGAAGCCTTTCTCTGTGTGGCTCACATAGTCAAGCATAACTAAACATCACAGTGAGCTGGAAATGGAGCTGAGCAACTTGGAATTTGTTTTCTTTTGTTATTTATTTAAATCTGAGTTGTCAGCTATGTAACCTTTGACTGTGTGAAGCTATTCACATAACATGCTGGAGTTGAGATGGAAAAGTGGGTTTATTCTTGACCATGATATGCTTATTTTCACCAACGGAGGCATAACAATATCCCACATGTTGTTTTAGATGTCTCATACTCATCAGCAGAGTTGACGTTAACCATTTGCCACAATTTCCTAGTAGTACCATGTGGTACTCAACAAAATATAAAGCTTGGGACTAGATTTTAAAATCATGATGGATGTATAAAATGTCTGTAATGGATATAATATTTTGTAGCCAGTAAAATGATGAAACTCTCTCTACATAAAACCAAAAATAAATAAACACTTTGCCATCAAGTCGATTGTGATTCATAGCGACACTATAGGACAGAGTATAACTGCCCCATAGAGTTTCCAAGGAGCGCCTGTGGATTCAAACTGCTGACCTTTTGGTCAGCAGTCATAGCATCTAACCGCTATGCCACCAGGGTTTCCTCTCTAAATGGACATAAAAAAATTTGGAATATATTTAGTAACAAAAGGTGGAGAACAATGGGTATAGTGAGGTATACTTGTGTAACTATGTATTTTCTATCTGGAAAGATAATAAAAAATGATTATCCTTCAGAGTGTCCCCAGGCAGGCAGATTGCAGAATGCAGGTGTGGGGTAGAAGGCTTCAATTTATAGTCGTATATGATCTCCTACTGTAAACACTGGCTTAAAAATGATTACATATGGAATTTTTAAATGATATGTATTTTTTCTTTTATTATCAAATGTAATACACACACATGGCAGTAACTTCATATAATACCAAAAGGAATACAGTAAAAATATTAATGTTTAGCTATTTATTATTGAAATTGAAATTATAAATTCAGGGTGTGATTTTTCACCATTCTGGCCTATATCTAAATAGTACTGCATTCCACATTATCTCTTGGAAAATTATAATCTTCATGGAATTTTGAGAAAACCAATCACTATGTTTTTAAAATTCCATACATGAGTAGTTGACTGACTAAAATATATGTTGTGTTGTTAGGTGCTGTTGAGTTGGTTTTGACTCGTGGTGTCCCTACGTACTACAGAACGAAACACTGCCCAGTCCTGTGCCAGTCTCACAGTCGTTGCTATGTCTGAGCCCATTGTTGCAGCCTCTGTGCTAATCCATCTTGTTGAGTGTCTTCCTCTTTTTTGCTGATCCTCCACTTTACCAAGCATGATGTCTTTCTCCAGTAACGGGTCCTTCCTGATAACTTGTCCAAAGTACGTGAAACGAAGTCTCACCATTCTAGCTTCTAAGGAGCATTCTGGCTGTACTTCTTCCAAGACAGATTTGTTTGTTCTTCTGGCAGTCCCTGGTATATTCAATACTCTTCATCAACACCATAATTCAAAGGCATCAATTCTTCTTTGGTCTTCCTTATTCATTGTCCAACTTTTCCATGCATATGAGGTGATTGAAATACCACGGTTTGTTTGGGTCAAGTGCATCTTAGTCCTCAAGGTGATATTTTGCTTTTTAACATTTTAAAGAAATCTTTTGCAGCAGATTTGCCTAATGTAATATATTGTTCGATTTCTTGACTGCTGTTTTCATAGGTGTTGATTGTGGATCCAAGTAAAATGTAATCCTTTACGTCAATATTTTCCCTGTTTATTATGATGTTGCTTATTGGTTCAGTTGTGAGGATTTTTGTTTTCTTCATATTGAGGTGTAATCCATACTGAAGGCTGTGGTCTTTGATCTTCATCAGTAAGCGCTTCAAATCCTTTTCACTCTCAGCAAGCAAGGTCGTATCATCTGAATATCACAGGTTGTTAATGAGTCTTCTTCCAATCCTAATGCCACATTCTTCTACACATGTCCAGTTTCTTGTATTATTTGCTCAGCAGACAGATTGAATAAGTATGGTGAAAGGATACAATCCTGATGCACAGCTTTCATGATTTCACATCATGCAGTACCACCTTGTCGTATTGAATGACTGCCTCTTGGTCAATGTACAGATTCTGCATGACCACAATTAGGCGTTCTGGAATTCCCATTCTTTGCAATGTTATCCATAATTTGTTATGATCCACACAGTCGAATGGCTTTGCGTAGTCAATAAAACACAGGTAAACATCTTTCTGGTATTCTCTGCTTTCAGCCAAGATCCATCTGATGTCAACAATAATATACCTTTCTCTATGTCCTCTTCTGAATCTGGTTGAATTTCTGCCACTTCCCTGTCCATGTACTGCTGCAATCATGTAAGATAAGAAATAATAATTATTTAAAGAACCAAGATATAATTTTATTTAGAGTCCTATGGCTGTATTTTTTTTTTTACTTTTACTATTTTAATTTCTCCTTGTTCTCTCCTCCCCTCTTCAACTCCAACCCCATCTACCTGTATGTACAGAAGACATGAGTGTTATTATAATCACTTATACTCCTTTGTTTGCTGATGATGGTGCATTTTTTTTTTTGGTCATAATTAATAATTGGTTATGTTTCCTGACCATCAACTCCTAATTGATATCAGCAAATACCTCTAAACTCTCTTTTTATGAACTACAATTAAATCTTTCATTTTAAAGATAAAAACGTTGATAATTAATTTCCAGAAATGATTTGCTCAAATGAACATTAGCCTCGAGGATAGGTTATAGGGACATATATATAAAAACCCACTGCCATCGAGTCGATTCTGACTCATAGTGACCCTATAGGACAAGTAGAACTGCCCCATAGAGTTTCCAAGGAGGGCCTGGCGGATTCGAACTGCCTACCTTTTGGTTAGCAGCTGTAGCACTTAACCACTACACCACCAGGGTTTCCATGGACACATATATATATGTATATATATATATTTCATGAATGAAGATAAAATAGAATATAAATTTATACACTGGAAGAACTATATGAGGTTTTCCTATTGATCCTACTACCTTTTCACTGGCTGATTCCCCAATCATATCCAGACATTTCTTATTCACTAATATGAACTTTATAATATTTGTTCCCTTGCATTCTTCCATAATACTCCAGCCTCTTTCTTCTTTATTCACGCTTGTCATTTAATTCTAACTCTTCACTTATTTATTTTTTTCTTCATATGTCCCGGGAAAATATATGCACAAGAATATTACACAAGCATTATGATTGGATTGATTTTCAGTTCACAATCATTAACTTCCAAATGCTTTTAAGTTTGTCCAAAAATTATACTACATTTTCATAGTCCATTTAGTTGTCTTTGATCATACTGAAATGCTTCTGTAATTCCTTTTCCTCTTTCCTCAGATTCTAACAGTACCTTCCCCATCACAGGTGCTATCTCTTAGATGGTAAATTTTCCCTGTACTTCACTGGGAATATGAAATCAATCAAAAGAAATCCTTCACAAAATGCATTCCATAACTACCCGTCTCTCTGTCAGTGCTCAATATCTTTTATACCAAAAAAAAAAAAAAAAACCCTCCCCTGCTGTGCCATTTTTTGGGGGGGTCGGGTGGGGTGGACTATCATCTATTGTGATATTTTCCAATTCTTAGACCTGTCATCCTTGATGAGAGTATTTTTAGTGTATCCTGTTTGTGAACTGGGCCACTTCAGCTTGCAGTTGCTTTGCTGGTCTGTGAAAACTGGGACTTGAGAAACTGGTTGTCTATTGTCTTAGTCATCTAGTGCTGCTATAACAGAAATGCCACTAGTGGATGACTTTAACAAAGAGAAGCTCACTCTCTCACAGTCCAATAGGCTAGAAGTCCAAATTCAGGACATCAGCTCCAGGGGAAGGCTTTCTCTCTCTGTTGGCCTTCTCATCAATCCTCTTCTGGACTAGGAGCTTCTCCGGGCAGGTACCCTTATCCAAGGATGTGCGCTGCTCCTGATACTGCTTTCTTGGTGGTATGAGGTCCTCCCTCTCTACTCACTTCCCTTTCCGTTTTATCTTTGAGAGATAAAAGGTGGTGCAGGGCACACCTCAGGAAAAATGCCTTTACATTAGATCAGGGATGTGACCCGGGTAAGGATGTTATAATCTCACCCTAATCCTCTTTAACATAAAATTACAATCACAAAATGGAGGACAACCACACAATACTGAGAATCATGGCCTAATCAAGTCAACACATATTTTTGGGCGACAGGATTCAATCCATGACACCTATACTCTAAGATCTTTTATTTACTTTTCCTTAACGTTTCATGTTAACCAAGGGTCATGGGTGATCCTTTCCTCCTAAAATGCCCTTTTCTTCTAACTCTGCATAGCTAAATCATTTCTATCATTTATGTGGGCTACTTTGATACTCTATCACCTCCCTGTCAATTTGACATACTGTAGTAACTTGCATGTTGCGATGATTCTGGAAGCTATGCTACATCATTTCAAATACCAGCAGGGTCACCCATGGTAGATAGGTTTCAGTGGAGTTTATAGACTAAGACAGATTAGGGACAAACAGTGACCTAGTTATAAAAATTACTGAAAAAAAAATATGGATCACAACAGAATATTGTATGATATAGTGCTCGAAGTTGAGCCCTCTAGGTTGGAAAGCACTAAAAACCCACAATAGCGGCAACAATGGACTGAAGCATACCGATGATTGTGAAGATGGTGCAGCACCAGGCAACGTTTTGTTCTGTTGTACATGGTATCTCCATGAGTCAGAGCTGACTCAACAGCAACTAACAACTTTGGCATTGGGTGATATTTTTGTCATCTGGAAATTTTCCTTCCAGTAATTAACATTTAAACGTCCTGTGTTACATTTATTAAGGAAGATGGATTCCCTTATAAGCCTTACAGGAACTGGATCTATTACTCTACGTGCTCTACAAGAAAAAAATAGCATGAAAAGGGCAGTTGTATCCTCCAAGGGGATTCTGAACTCAGTTACTGAGGATACGACCCTTATGAGCTGAGTGTGGATGGATTTTTTAGAATGATCAAAGATATTGTTCAGGGCAGGTTTATGACAGGATGCCTGATAACTGGGGTCTTGACACTCAGGGCTGCGAGTAGTCTATAAGGTACCTTTACATGAATGAGGAACAGAAGGCCCCTCTGTTAAGACAAAACCCATGGAAAAGGCTCAATGCCAGGGTACATGGTTCTATAAGTGGAGTGTGGGCTGGGTTTTTACATTCACTTGTCTTCTTTGCCAGGTAGTTTTGTACAGTGCACAACGTAAAACCTCAATATAACCTGCCTACTTATGCTTCTTTTGTTAGTTAATTTCAGGCCAAAGAGAAGAAATTGGCAATATGATTTCACAGATTGTGAAATATATCTTTTCTCTCATTTTTCTCCCAGAATATTCCCTTGATAAAGATTCATGAATGGTTTGCAAAAAGAAAATAATCCATAGGAAATTTACATAGTTTGTTTTGATCTTCACATCTTCAAAAGCAGCATAAAGAAGTTAGTATGAAATGGGTTTTCGCTGGCTAAGTTTTCTCAGTAGACCACCAGTTCCTTCTTCCTAGTCTATCTTAGTCTGGAACTCAGCTGAAATCTGTCCACCATGGTTGACTCTATTGGTATTTGGTGGTGTTTCCATATTCCTTCATTCCTTTTCAAGACTACTGCAGTGGTGCAGTGCAGTTTTATAAAGATTGACAGTACTATTATGGCTAACAGTTAAATTAAAAATACCATGGCTATTTTTTTTTTTTTTCACTTTACTCCTGGACTTTGAGTGAAGAAATTGTGGATTGAAATCCTGCATCAACCATTACTAGTTACATTAGCAATAACCCATATTAGCAATAGAAATACTAAAAACTTAGTAATATAATTGAGTAGCTAATTAGTGACTCTAAAGTCAGGATTTATGTAAGAAATATATGTGACTTGCAACTGTGTTGCATTTCTTGAGCTTATTTGCAAATGCAACACCCAAATATCATTATTGTTGTATTTATTGAGTGTTCACAGGTAACAGCTCTGTGATAAAGTGTAATAATGACAAATTGTAGCTTGACTCCTAAGTAGTAAAATGGATTAGCAGTTGCCTAGAATAGAATAAAACACTGGAAGAAACAACAGATTATATTCCAACAATGATTATATTCAGCCCAGGATTTAACAGACCTTGCATGTGAGCCAGTGTTATAGTTAATGTTTATGGAATACATGGAGTGTTCATTTACTTTCATTTTGATTTCTTTAAAATTGTCACTTAAAGAACATTGCAGAACTTTTAGCTTTTAAACTACAGTATAGAAAGTTACATTTTATAACTTTTGAACTTGATTTTATCGTATTCCAGATGTAAAATGATGTCAAGACATCAATTTTATTAATCCAATAAAATATAGCCCTTGTCTTCCACTTCCACCAGGTTTAGCACCTGAAATACAAAGAAAACTTTTGAAGCATTTCCATTGGAAGCCACCATGTTTAACATGTTTACATATGCAGGAGAAATTAATAGTTGCTGATAAAGAATCAAGTCGAAAATTATAAGCCTGAATAAAAAATTCGCCTTGGTGATTATTTAGCACAAGTGAAAATTTTTGTTTTGGGGACTGAAATAACCTCACTATATCTATTT
The DNA here is from genome assembly GCF_030014295.1 of Loxodonta africana. Classification (NCBI taxonomy): domain Eukaryota; kingdom Metazoa; phylum Chordata; class Mammalia; order Proboscidea; family Elephantidae; genus Loxodonta; species Loxodonta africana. The sequence goes on along the minus strand of NC_087343.1, from coordinate 109,783,080 downwards.
TTAAGAAATGCTTGTAGTGCAGATATGTCATTCATGATGCTTCAATAAGAACTTTGCAAAATGAGCTTTAGAATGGTCTACATTTAAATATAAAATGAACTCATGACAAGAACGATACTAAATATAGAGTTTACAACGTTTTATGTCATTTAGAGGGAAAAATATAAAGCTGTCCTCAACTTCCTTTGGTAATTAGTGCCTCTTTTATGGTAACATAAAATGCTCTAATGGTAACGTTGTGGGAAGTCATTTGGTTTTTTATCAACTCTTGAAATGACTTTTGGATGTTGTCACTAAAAATAAATATATAGGAGTGTCACACATTCAGAGTGCAACAGTTCAACACACTCCTGAACCTGGCTTTTTTTTTTTAACTTAATTTTGTTTTAGGTGAAAGTTTACAGCACAAATTAGTTTTTCATTCAAAAACTCATACATAAATTGTTTTGTGACGTTGGTTGCAATCCCCACAATGTGTCAGCACTCTCCCCTTTCCCTTTACACCCCAGGGTCCCCTTGTCCATTCCCCCAGGCTTTCTGTGCCTTCCTGACTTCTTGTCTTTGCATTTGGGCAGGTGTTGCCCATTTGGTCTCACATACTTGATTGAACTTAGAAGCATGTTCTTCACTCGTGTTATTGTTTTATAGGTCTGTCTAATCTCTGGCTGAGAGGTGGACTTCTGAAGTGGCTTCAGTTCTGCATTAGCAGGGTGTCTGGGGGTCATAGTCTCAGGGGTTCCTACAATCTCTGTCAGAACAGAAAGTCTGATCTTTCATGTGGATTTCAATTTTGTTCAACGTTTTGTGTCCACTCTGTCTAGAACCCTGTATAGTGATTCCTATGAGACCAGTTGGTGGTGGTAGCCAGGCACCATCTAGATCTTCTGGGCTCAGGCTGGTAGAGGCTGTGGTTCAAGTGCTTTCTTAGTCCTTTGGACTGATATTTTCCTCACTTCTTTGCTTTTCTTCATTCTCCTTTGCTCCCAATGCAATGGAACCAATAGATGTATTTTAGATGGCTACTCATAAGCTTTTAAGAGCCCAGGCGCTACTCACCAAAGTAAGAAGTAAACATTTTCTTTATGAACTATGTTATGCCAATTAACCTAGATGTCCCCTGAGACCATAATCCCCAGCCCTCAACCCCAGTAACTAGGTCCCTCAAGGTGTTCGGATGTTTGTAGAAAGCTTCTATGGCTTTGCCTTGGACAAGTTGTTCTGAGTTCCTCTATAATTGTGTGTTTTACCTTTCACCAAAGTTAACGCTTGTCTTCTAGTATGGTAATTATAAATACAATTTTCTATAGAATAAATACAAAGATGATTTAGTATTTTCTCTAGCATGTCTGATGACACTTTTTTTTGTCCATAGTTTAGAAAAATTTTTTTTTAGCTTTTAGTGGTAATAAAATGTATGTTTTTGGAAAATGATACATTTAGCAAAAGATTAATCAGTTTTCCTACAGACTGTAAGTTTTGGGAGAATTTTCCATCAGATACACTGTGGCACTTCAAATACCCAAATACTTCCATTGCTGGGAGCTGGAAAACTCATATTTGATGTGCTTCTGTCCCTACAATTTCAAGTTACAATGCTGGGTGAGCTAGCCAACTGGGCTGTTGGAATATTCCTGAAAGCTATTCCTATATCATGAAGTGACTGCAAATAACATACGTATTGTTGGTACCTGTTGCTGTTGCCATCAGGTCGATTGCGATCCATATCGATCCTACAGGACAAAGTAGAACTACCCCATAAAGTTTCCACAGGTATAAACCGTTACTGAAGTAGACTGCCACATCTTTCTCCCTCAGAGCAGCTTGTGGATTCAAACATCCAAACTTTCGTTTAGAGGTGTGTGCTTAACCACTGTGCCACAAGGGCTCCTCTTATCATACATTTACCCATCTAAAAAACAAACAAAATATATCTCCAAATTAACTTATCCTTAACCGAAAGACAAAAACATCTGTAACCATTCCAAAAACACCAAATTGAGGAGATATGTGACCAACGGAAAAGTCAGTGGCAAGAGAAAGTGGTCTTAACAAATTTTGCTTTAAATAGTTTAGTTTTGGGAATTTTATATTTTATTTACATATACTTGGAACTTATTTAATTTTATTTATAATTTAAAATTTTATACATATATATTATGTACATTGAGCATTTGAATATATTGCTAGGCCCTGAAATGGTCCACTCATGTGAAGGGTCCTGAAGCTTAATCTTCACCACGCTCATAGTAAATCTGCTTCTGTTCCCCTATTTCATTTCAATAATTTGCCACTGAATCATGGCAAACTTCCCAGCACTCCTGAAACATTCTCATCCATATTTTCAACTAAGTACGCTATTAAGTGTCCCATTCACATAAGTATCTTAGCAAAATCTTCTACCACCAAGGATGACTAATCTTGTCTCTTTTTGTGATCCCCAATAGAACGCTATTAGTATATCACTAACTATGCTACCAAAACTATTACATACAACTCACTTATTTAGATATTGAGCTCTTTCAAGGGTCACCAGGCACAGTACATTGGAGATGTTTTCAAAAAATTTTCTTAAATTGAAATAATTTTATTTCCTAGGGAAATTTACAGTTTATATCCACATATACATTTCCATTACATCATGGCTGAGTTTTAGGTTTCCCAAAATATGTTGGCAGAATGATGGAAAGAAAATTTACATAGGAAGTCACCCTTACTCAAAACACATATGTGTTCTTGCAAGCTGTGAAAATTACAGACATATTACGTAATATACCATGGACTGCTAGAAGAACAAACAGATCTGTCTTGGAAGAAGTACAGCCAGAATGTTCCTTAGAAGCAAGGGTGGCAAGACTTTGTTTCACATACTTTGAACATGTTATCAGGAGAGACCAGTGTAACGATTATTTTATGTGCTCTTCCAAATAAGTTTTTTCTTTCTGCACACCAAGGTGAGTTCAGATAGTACTTAGCAACACACTTTTTGAAAGATAACAAAATTTTATAATTGAATGAAAACCTAAACTCACCTAACCCAAATTTCTTCTTTCAAGTAAGCAAATGCATAAAACCACCCAAGAAAGGTATTTACCCTCTTTTTCACAGACCCTCTGTTTTACCTGGAGAGGGACATCATGCTTGGTAAGGCAGAGTGTCAGTGAAAAAAGAAGACCCTCAGTGAGAGGGATTGACACAGTGGTTGCAAATATGGGATCAAACATAGCAACGATAGTGAGGATGGCGCAGGACCAGGCAGTGTTTTATTCTGTTGTGCACTGCGTTGCTATGAGTCAGATTTCACTCAATGGCATCTAACAACAGAAACAAACAACAACTTTAACAAGAATGATATCCTTCCTCAGGCACTGGTTCCTCCTGTTAACATGTCCAAAGTAAGCAAGACGAAGTCTCGCCATCCTTGCTTCTAAGGAGCATTTTGGCTGTACTTCTTTGAAAACAGATTTGTCCATTCTCTGGCAATCCATGGTATATTCAATATTCTTCACCAATTCTATGACTCAAATGCATCAGTTATTCTTCGGTCTTCCTTAGTCATTGTCCTGCTTTTGTATGCATATGAAAAAAATATGAGGTGATTGAAAATACCATGACTTGGGTCAGGTGCACCTTAATCCTCAAGGTGAAACATTTGCTTTTAACACTTGAAAGGAGGAATTTTGCAGCAGATTTGTCCAATGCAACACATCATTGTATTTTTTTACTGCTACTTCCATGGATGTTGATTTTGGATCCAAGCAAAATGAAATCATTGACAACTTCAGTATTTTCTCTGTTTATCAAGACGTTGGATCCAGTTGTGAGGATTATTGTTTTCCTTATGTTGACGTGTAATCTATACTGAAGGCTGTGGTCTTTGGTCTTCAGCAGTAAGTACTTCAGGTCCTCTTCACTTCAGCAAGCAAGGTTGTTTATTTGCTCTACCTAGAACACAGGCCAACATATCTTAAGTGTGAAAACACTGAACTTTGTTTTGTTTCTTGGATTGACTTGTATTTTGAAAGTACTGTGCTTGCAACAAGTAACTGAAGTTGAAATAAGATCTAAGATAAAGTTTTCTCTTTTCTTAAAGTTATAGGTTTAACTAATTTTACACACAGGGTCGTCCTGACTTGGAATTGATTGAACAGCAACTAATAACGACGACAACATCAGTTTAAATGAATAAATAGTTTTACAGGAGTATTTTACTTAAAAATACTTAACACCATTTCCTGATATTCATCATTTTGAAAACGCATGCACCAGATTATGTATTATTTTATTTACATACAGAAGAAAATAGTAAACAAGGCCAAAATATTTTTGAATGGATATAAAAACCAAACCAAATCAAATCAAACTTGTTGCCATTGAGTCAATTCCAACTCATAGCAGCCCTATAGGACAGAGTAGAACTGCCCCATAGAGTTTCCAAGGAGCGCCTGGTGGATTCAAACTGCCAACCTTTTGGTTAGCAGCCATAGCACTTAACCGCTATGCCACTAGAGTTCTAAACCTAATACCACAGCCTACTGAAAAAGGTACATAAAGAAATGTTTTTTTAAAGTGATAAATCAAAAACATATTTTTTCCTTACAGCTGTAAAATAAAAATCATTTTACATCTGAGAATTTTATAACCATGTAGGAAGAAGGTTTAGAGTTTAACTGCTGTGCCACCAGGGATCCTGTACGAATAATAACAGCTAATATTTTTTAAATGGCTATTACATTTTTGGAAACCCTGGTGGTGTAGTGGTTAAAAGCTACATCTGCTAAACAAAAGGTCAGCAGTTCGAATATACTAGGCACTGTTTGGAAACTTCATGGTGCAGTTCTGCTTTGTCCTATAGGGTTGCTATGAGTTGGAATTGACTCAGTGGCAAGGGGTTTTTGCATTACATTTTTAAAAGATTTACTTGGGTAATATCATGTAAAGGATCCCTAGTGTTGTGCTCGACTACAAACCTAAAATTGGAGGTTTCAATTCACCAGCTGCTCTGAAGGAGAAATGCCTGGCAATTTGTTCCCATAAAGATTAAACCAAATGCCTTCCATCCAGTAGACTCTGATTCATAGCCTAGGAAACTCTTCAGGGCAGTTCTGTCACACGGGGTCAATATGAGTTGAAATTGACTCAGTGGCACCTAACAACATCATATTCAACAATACATAGACAATGTCGTATACAGTAAATGACATAATACATAGTACTCATGGAATCATATTAGGCCAGTACTACCATGAGTGGGAATGGACTCCAGGGTAACTAACAACAACAAACCATTATCACAGAGTCCCTGGGTGGTGCTAACAGTTAACATGCTTGGCTTCTACCCCAAGGGTTGGAGATTTGAATCTACCAGAAGCCCCTAGGAAGAAAGGCCTGGCAGTCTACTGTGTCACCATGGTGGCAACTATTTTCTGTTTGTTTGTTTTTACCATTATTGTTAATTTACAGATGAGTAAAATTAGGTGTGGAGAAGTGAGGGGTGACTTGCTCAAAGCCACAATGATAGGATTAAAACAGTTAAAAGAGAGATAACCTGAATTAAGAATCTAAATTCTTAAAAACTATAAAGAGAAAGTTATTATACTTTAATTTTATTTTTATTTAAGCTTTCCTTTTTTTAACAAAGAACCAGTCTATTGTTTGTTCCATAATAATGTTATTGATATCAACTGGATACTAGAAACTACATGCATTATTTCTATGTATGTACTATATCCATTTCCCACTAAATTAGGCAGCAGCTCATGATTTATTTTGCAGTTAGTGATGCTTTTTTATGAATGAAATGCTTTCTAACTGGAAGCGACAATTTTAAAATTCTAAGAGGTTTAGTCAGTCAAATAACTAATTAACATAGATGTCACTGCTATTATTTATGATGGCTTAGGTAATAACACATATTTTATTTTTAATATCCACACACTAAGTGGCTGAATTAACCCTATAACCAGTCAATACTTTAAATAAAACTATTAGAAAACAATCAGTGTTTCTTTTCTCTATTAGATGAAATTCAACATCATTTAAAAAGCAGTCATTTGCAAATTAAAGCTAATTAACTACATTCATTAAAGCAACACTTATCTACAACGATTCTGACTTGATTATGAACATTATTATTGAGTTACAGTTATACAAATACCATTTAAATATATTTACATATGCTACTTAAATCAGAACCTCATATAATTACAGTAAAGTTACTCAAAATATACTGTAAAAATTCAATTATGGCATGTAGGGTATGTATATGAGTATATGCATACACCTAAATATTGTTAGAACTAAAACTTAATAATACCTCTAGTAATCACTAAAGTAGTTAATAATAATAAAAATAATAATATCTGCAGAGAGAGTGATGAGGGTTTGAGCCTTACAGGGGCTCTAAGTGTCCTGTACATAATGTGATAAAAAATAATACAATTAAATTAATCAGTGTATACTCTGTACCAGGTTTAGTGGTCATCACCTTACTTGTGTTATGCCTCATATCCTCCCAAAAGCTCTATGTATCTGATACTGTCCCTGTTACACAAATGAGTAAACTCAGCTTAGAAATAAAGGGAGTGCCCCAAGTTTATACAGCTAGCAAGGGCTAAACAGGTATCAAGTCACGGAATATTAAAAAAAAAAAAAAAGTCTAATTTAATCACATATCATATCACAACTACAATCTAATAACATTCAATAGTAAGCTATGTGAAGATCCAATTGCTGAGACAGATATTTTAGGGTAATTTTTTGCAATACAAAAGAGATTTGTCTCCTTTCTTACAGAAAATTTGCTGATTAGATCTTCTGAAATTTAAAATTTCTTTGTTTTGGTGTGACAATTTCTTGATTGCTGTCAATGGCCTTTAGCCAAAGACCACCAGAAACACCGGAACCCATTAAAAAATAAATAAAAAAGGAAAACAAATACCAAACCTGTTACTGTCATGCCAATTCCGACTCAGTAGCAATCATATAAGACAGAGTAGAAGTGTTCCATAAGGTTTCCAAGGAGCGGCTGGTAGATTCGAACTGCCTACTAGGGCTACCAGGAACCCAAATTTATTGTTGTTGTTAGGTGTCCAAAGTATGTGAGACGAAGTCTTGCCATCTGGCTTCTAAGGAGAATTCTGGCTGTACTTCCTCCCAGACAAATTTGTTCTTTCCTTTAGCAGTCCATGGTATATTCGATATTCTTCACCAACACCACAGTACAAAGACATCAATTCTTCTTCGGTCTTCCTTATTCATTGTGTAGCTTTCACATGCATATGAGGCAATTGAAAACACCTTGGCTTGGGTTAGGTACACCTTAGCCTTCTAGTCTTCAAGGTGACATCTTTAGATTTGCCCAATGCAATGCGTTATTTGGTTTCTTGACTCTTGCTTTCATGGGTGTTGATTGTAGATCCAAGTAAAATGAAGGAACCCATTAGTTGTTGAAAAAGTTTGGTTTGTTACTCATTGCACCAAGGGAGAACAGACACCATAGGAAAATGTGGTATGTCTCAGAAGGTGATTTGGGGGAATGTCTGAGGAAGTTGGAGCTTGGTGTAGAATAGACAGTGTGAGAAAGCAATGACAACTCTAGGACTGAATAAAGAAGTGGCAGTCACTGATTTAGCAAGAGGGGGCATGTTTGGTATTTTGACTGTGGCACAGAGACCTCATTTTTGTCTGAGGTTAGGCAAAATTATGAAGTGACTTTGCTTTGTCTCATTTGATCATGGTGTCAGAGTAATTCTGTCTAAAGCTGGTAAACTGTGAAATTGTTTTCCCAATAGGAGAGTAACATAGTCTAGATGTAAGTTACTGACAAGCTTCTGAATGTCTGGGGATGAGTTCTTTTTTATTTATTTAATTTTCTTTATATTTCTCAAAACTTTGGTTATCTGTCTACCTACCTACCTGCCTATCTTCCTATCTGTCTATTATCTATCTACATGTATCCTCCAAGAAATCTTTCTAAGCAAACAACATTAGCCTATATGGTAAACCCAACTCATGGCGACCCTATAGGACAGAGTAGAACTGCATCATAGAGTTTCAAGGAACGCCTGGCGGATTTGAACAGCCAACCTCTTGGTTAGCAGCCGTAGCACTTAACCACTACACCACCAGGGTTCCCAGCGTATATGTTAAAAAACAGACATATAATTTTGATGTTATGTAACTTACATACAAAATCTGAGAATATCCCATCCCTTCATGAATATACAGAGGGAATAAAAGTTATCCAGCATAAATATTAAATTATTGAATAAATTTCTGAATATTGTAAAGTTACCTCCATTTCCTACTATACTTCATATATGGAAGCTTCTTGCTCAAATTGTTTCAAACTTGGGCATTGGAAGGTCTTTCAGGTGTTTTGTGTCCCTTTAACGCACCCGTATCAATGTGTGTGTGTGTGTTTAAGTACATCCTTACTTTCTGATAGCTTCTCCAAGCACCTCCGTTCTTTGTATTGGAGAATGATATTAGAAATCAAGATCTGGGCATCAGAGGTGCTTACTGGGGTGTTGTTGCTTGTAACCCTCAAGGTGACAGAGCAAGGCGGTATATAGGTGTGTGCTAACTCATATATACACATATATCTATAAATAGTTGTGTATGTATCAATCTGTATCTATAGGAAATTAAACAATAGTTAATACTGATGTCTTTAGTCCAATACCACATGGATCATTCTAGACTTCTCCTTTGTTTATCTGTAAATTCTCACTTCAATAATGAGAAATCTGACTCTCACCATCCAAAACTGCTTTACTTAATTGTTCAATTCCAGTGTACTTACATAACAATATCAGAATTTTTAATGCATGCCCTCTTGGGAAACAAATTTATCAACTAGAATACAGTGCTAAGGGCAGATCTTTTTGCATCAAGTCTTACAGACTCTACAGCCTCTACTCATTTACAAACTTCCAAAGGTTAGCACCTTTATGCACCACCATCTTGAGTAGGGTTGTTTTATATATTTTTATTACAAATGGATCCTTTATCAGAGTCTACATTCCATCTTTGGATTTCCAGGCTTCTTAAATGATTTTTCGTAAATTTGCATACATGAAGGTTCATACCTTCTGTTGTAAAGTACTAACAGTTTTGACAATATAATGTCATGTATCCACTATTACTGTACCCTACAGAATAGTTTTACTGCCCTAAAATATTCCCTGTGCTTTATATATTTAGCCCTTTCCTACTCCTCCAAATCCCTGGCAATCACTGAAATATTAACTGTATCTATAGTCTTGCCTTTTCCAGAAAGTCATATAATTGTAATCATACAGTATATAGCCTTTTCAGCCTGGCTTTTTTCATCTAACAACATGCATTTAAGGTTTATATATCCTTTTATGGTTTGTTAGCTCATTTCTGTTTATCACTGAATTCTATTACCTTTTATGAATCTACTGCAATTTGTTTATTTAGTTACCTATCGAAGGACATTTTGGTTACTTCCAGCTTTGGTGATTACAAATAAAGCTGCTATAAACATATGCATGCAGTTTTGTGCGTGTATGTGTAGGGGAGGGGGGTACTTGGGTTTTCAAATCAATACCATATTTTTACCAAATAATGCAGGCATCCTACATTTGATTTTAAACTGCGCGTTCCCCCACTGTGCTATGCTAATCTTTTTACGGCAACATGTAAAAAAAAGTTTACATGGTGACCTTCAGAAAATACCTGGGGAGTGGCGGCAGTGAGGGCAAAGTTGGCAAACAAATGTATATTGTGCATGTTACATTGCATAGAAATAGGGTACCTAAGAGTACGACTGCTCGATCACATGGTAAGACTATGTTTAGTTTTGTAAGAAACTGCCAAATTGCCTTTCAAGGTTGTTACACCATTTTGCACTCCCACTAGCAGTAAACAGGAGTTCTTACTGCTCTCTATCCTCACCAGCATTTGCTGTTGCCAGTGTTTTGGATTCTAGTCATTCTAATAGCTGTGTAAAAGCAGCCCTGGTGGTTCAGTGGTTACAGTGCTTGGCTGCTAGCCGGAAGGTCAGTGGTTTGAATGTAGCAGCCACTCCACAGGAGAAGGATGTGGCAGTCTATTCCGTTAAGATTCACAGTCTTGGAAACCCTATGGGACAGTTCTGCTCTGACCTATAGGGTTGCTATGAGTCCGAATCAATTCGTGGGCAAAGGGTTTGCTTTTTTTTTTTTTTTCTTTAATAGATGTGCAGTGGCATCTTTCTGTAAATGACGAATGATGTTGAGAACTTTTCGTATGTTCATTTGCCATTTGCACATCTTTGGTGAGGGGTCTGTTCAGCTCTTCTTAAATTTTAATTAAATTTGTGTTTTCTTATGGTCAAGTTTTAAGAGTTCTTTGTATATATGGAAGTACAAATTCTTTATAAGATATGTATTTTGCAAAAATGTTCTTCTTGTATGTGGCTTATCTTTTGATGGTCTTAATAGTGTCTTTTGCACAGCAGAATATTTTAATATTAATAAAGCACAATTTGTCAATTTTTCTTTCATGGATCATGCTTTTAATCTGATCACACTAGCTTCAGATTACTGACATCTACACTCTTCAAAAAAGACCATATATTATTAAAATAGTATATTTTAATTTTGCTCAATACCAACTAAAATATTTTCTTAGGGATCTGCTTATTATTATTATTTTTTTATTGTACAACTAATAGAGAGGACACAAAATTGTGTAAATATACTGCATATGGTAGAGTTATATAGACTTATTATACCTTCAAAACTAACTGTAAAATACCACTGTGCCACCAGGGTCTACATATATGTGTGTATGTGTATATATACATTATCTTTTTATGGTTTTTTTTTTTTTTTTGTATCTCACTGTTGTTTTATGAGTCAGAATCGACTCGACGGCACTGGGTTTTTTTTGGATTGTTTTAAATGACAAATGACGTTGAGAGCTTTTCATATGCTTTTTGGCTATTTGTATATCTTCTTTGATGAGGTGTCTATTCAGCTTTTTCCTAATTTTTTATTAAATATATATACATATATACACACACATCCATAAAATTTAGCTAAAATGCGTAAGGAAATCGTGGCTAGATAAAAAGTTACACATATACAACTAGTTTTTTATTTATCTCTTGAATAAAGTGACATGTGGAGTAAACAACTTATACTAACCGCTCATCAAATTTCTTTGGGCTACAGTTTTGTTTTAATATTAAAATGTAAACTTAGTCCTTAATTTGAGTGGGCCAGGTTAGAGAATGTGCTGTCTGATATGTCCAAACAATTGAGGCATCTGCTTAATTGAAATTATTCTGAGAATTTTCTTAATCACTTATGTGCATTGAAATGACTTATAAGTTAGTTAAAAATGTACATTAAAATCAAACCCATTGCTGTGGAGTCTATCCTGACAGCTAGCAACCCTAGAGGACAGAGTGGAACTGCCCCATAGAGTTTACAAGGAGCAGTTGGTGGACTTGAACTGCTGACCTTTTAGTTAGCAACTGTATCACTTACTTAACCAGTGAGTCACCAGGGCTCCAAAAATGTACATTAGTGCATATGTAGAGTCAAGGCATTTTTATGCTTTCAGGGACATGTATTCTTAGATTCCTGTGCCATGTTCAATTTAGAGAAAACCTATCTTAGTATTATCTTTTCTTATTTTTGTGGATATTAAGGAAAATTCACAAATGTGAAGGTCATCCACTATTGCATTTAAAAACATTCACATAACACTATGTGATTTTGTCATTGCATTCTCTTGAAAAAGACTTAAAAAAAAAACTTTTTAGGGTATAGTTTGATTTGCAGTACATTTTAAAATAAACTTTTAAAGGTAATTTTTTTTATCCAACATGAAATGATTCTATTGCATAGCAATGACACTAAGGTACTTATACTCTTGGCCATATCATCAGGATTACTGACATGATTCTTATGCGTGTAGGGTTAATTTAAAATTATAAAATGTAATCCTGTCACTCTGGGAAATAGGAAATGAGAATATTCACAATCAGGAGATGAGAAATTTTCTATTACTTGTTTAGCTAAAGTTTACAAAGTCTGTCACTAGGAAGAGTAAAAAAGGTAGTCTGCACTGCAAAAAAAAAAAATGTTTTTGAAGTCTACGTTGCAAAAAAAAAAAATACCCATACGGTAATAACTTTAAGTTATTGTAATCCCCTTCAGTCCTCAAGGAGTTATAAATCATAATGTCAATGAAACCCAGAGGCGTCATTATTCTCTCAGCATAAATAATCGTGAGTTCTGGATGAGTAGGCCCATGGATTTTCTAAGGCTATTTAAGTGCTTTGATTTAGAGTAGTCAATGAGCTCATAAAAGCACAGAAGACAACTGAAGGTAAACACCATGAAACAGATAAGGTAATTTACCACTGGCTTCTCTAAATGCTTGAAGGATATTCACAGTTTATGGGCTAAGAATAAACACTGCTGCTTTTTTTTTTTTTAAGAAATGGCTTTGCAAAGACAGCACAGTTTCATGGCAACTGAATGAAGAAAGAGTAAACTTAGGCTTTTGTACTCTCTTTTAAATGTAGTAATATGTTCAATGGAAACCTTGGTGGCATATTGGTTAAGAGCTATGGCTACTAACCAAAAGGTTGGCAGTTTGAATCCACCAGGCACTCCTTGGAAACTCTATGAGGCAGTTCTACTCTGTTCTATAGGGTCGCTATGAGTAGAAATCGACTCGACAGCAACAGGTTTTTGTTTCATAATATCTTCAATTATTGAGAATGTTAACGTCCCCTTGCTCATTCTTCTTTGAATCATTAGGAAGAATTTACAAACTTTCTCTTGAAATCATTGACAAAGAGAAGATGGGCCCAGGCATACAGACAGGCATTCCCTGGTTCATTTTTGCTGCCATTTATTTTCCCAGAAAACATTTGAGGGCTTTTGACATGGATTGAATTATGTCCCCTAAAAAACATGGTGTATCAATTTGGCTGGGCCATGGTTTTCAGCATTGTGTGGTTGTCCTCCATTTTGTGATTGTAATTTTATGTTAGGGTGGGATTGTAACATCACCCTTACCCAGGTCATCTCCCTGATCCACTGTAAAGGGAGTTTCCCTGGGGTGTGGCCTGCACCACCTTTTATCTCTCAAGAGATAAAAAGGAACGGGAAGCAAGCAGAGAGTTTGGCACCTCATACCATCAAGAAAGAAGCACCAGGAGCAGAGGGTGTCCTTTAGACCCAGGGTTCCTGCTCAGAGAAGCTACTAGTCTAGAGGAAGATTGAGGAGAAGGACTTTCCTCCAGAGCTGACAGAGAGAGAAAGATTTCTCCTGGAGCTGATGCCCTGAATTTGGGCTTCTAGCCAACTAGACTGTGGGAAAATAAATTTCTCTTTGTTAAAGCCATCCACTTGTATTTCAGTTATAGCAGCACTGGATAACTAAGATAGCTTTATGTTAGAATCAGGTAAATCTGATAAAGGCTCTGCCTTCCAGAAACTATTTTCAAGTCCCTTAAAAGTGTAGCGTGGGTGGCTGTTTACAATTAGAGAGGTGGTGACCTCAGAGAATATACCTGTCTTTGAACCCAGGATTTTGGATAAGCATTCCTGGTACCTAAAAGCTATGTTGAAAATCCTGATGGCCTAGTGGTTAAGAGCTCAGGCTGCTAACCAAAAGGTCAGCAGTTGTAGTTCACCAGGTGTTCCTTGGAAACCATATGGGGGCAGTTCTACCCTGTCATATAGGGTCGCTGTGAGTTGGAATCCACAGGAGGGTAATGGCTCTTTTCTTTTTATCTTTTTTTTTTTTTAAGAGCTATGTTGGGAGCAAAATGTGGGGTGGTCACTAGGTTTGATGTCATCCAGTGCAGTAACTCATGGTGTCACTCCCCCCTCACCCCCCATGGGCCTCATCCTGTATCAAACTGTACAGCATCCTTAGTAATTTTTTTTTTTTTTTTTTGTATTGTTGTTGCTCATAAACCGTAAGTCTGGTATATCACTGACTTATTATTAATGGCAATAATAGTGACCTAAAAAACTAGCAAAATTAAAATTACACCTTTAAAAATGCACAGCTGAGCCAGTTGGACTGGGCCTGCAGGGCTACCTGGGCCGGCTGGGTGCACCCTGGATATCAGGTTATCCAAGAGCATGTGAATCTCAGTTGCAAAAACAAAAACATCAAAAGTGTTTTAAACTGCAGAGATGGGAAGGAAGCCAGAATATAGCCACTCATTTCGTCCTGGGGAGCTGAGCTTTGCACTCCCAGCCTGGGCTCCCCTGACCCCTGGAATCCCGAGATGGCAAAGAGAGGACAAAAGGGAACTAGTTGAGGGCAGAGCAGCATCAACACCCACCAGCCCCAGAGCAGCAGCCTCACGCAAATCCCCTTGGCCAGTAGGAGCCAGAGGGTAAGTAAGTGCTGGAGGGAGCCCAGAGGGGACCTCTTGGCTGTGCTATGAAGCGCCCACAGTCCTCCGGAGGAAACGGGGTCCTTTATTTCTTCCTTGTCCTGGGGGTCTGGCTCAGGTAGTGGGCTGGGGGTGACCCTCGGGCACCTGCCTGGGGGAAGCCCCGCGACCACAGCCTGCTGGCTCCTCCAAGGCCTCCTCTGCCTTTCGCTCGGGGCGTGCACTCAAAACAGCCTCTGAACTTTTGGAGACCTTTCGCTCCCTGGCTGCAAAGAGATATTCTTATTTTTAAAAAAAAATTCTGCTGAAACACTGCACAAAATTTGTATAGATAGTCATTTTGGTGTTACTTCCTCTGACAGTGTCACCGGGTGCAGTTGGCACCCCCCCCCAGTGATGCCCAGTGATGGCATGAATTTGTGGGAATAAATCTTGCATGAATTTGTGGGAATAAATCTTGCGTTAGTAGTGTTGAGGCAGAAATGACCAAACTTATTCTTATTTGAAAAGACCAGGGCACACATGGGGCCACCATGAGTCAGAGTCAACTCCACAGCAACTGACAACAACAAATGACTTGGATCAGGCCCATTAAAGTGACATCTTTGTTTTTTATTAAAAAAAAAAATAATAAAGAGGAGGAAGTCTTTTGCAGCAGATTTGTCCAAAGCAATATATTGTTTGATTTCTTGGCTGCTGCTTCCATGGATGTTGATTGTTGATTCAAGTGGAATGAAATCATTGACAATTTAATTTTTTCCTCCATTTATGTTGTATACAATTTTATTGTTTACTGGTCCAGTTATGAGGAATGTTGTTTTCTTTATGTTGAGCTATAATCCATACGGAAGGCTATGGTCTCTGACTTCATCAGTAAGGGCTTCAAATAGTCTTCATTTAAGGCAAGCAAGGTTGTGTCATCTGCATATTTCAGGTTATTAATGAGTCTTCCTCCAATCCATCTGAATTGTGAATATACAGTAGACTGCCAGAAAAAGGGACAAGCAGGTGTTAGAAGAAATGCAACCAGAATTCTCCTCAGAAGCAAGGATGGTGAGAGTTCAGTTTGCTTACTTTGGACACGTCATCAGGAAAACCAATAACTAGAACAGGACATCATGTTTGGTAAAGTAGAGGGTCAGCAAAAACAAGGGAAATCCTCAGTTAGAAGGATTGACACGATAACCACAACAATGGAATCAAACATGCCAACGATCATGAAGACGGCACAGGGCCAGGTGTGGGGCATTGGGAACCTGCCTCCGGAGGATGAAGCTGTGTACGTGTACCTAAGGAGACTAGTCCTCAAAGTGTTCATTCCATTCTGTTAAATGGGCAAATAGAAAATGAAATACAGGACTTACTGCACCTACTTATTGATATAGCACTGTAAGATACTTTTATCTGGCTCTGGGAAGTGATCAACTTACTCCTGGAAACTCAAGGAATAATAACCGTAATGGTGTGTCATGAGTGCTCCAAGTCCCTTTAGAAGCACCCAAAAGATCATCCATGCTATAGACTAATTGATGCAAGAGTTCAAGACAATATCCTGGGGTTACAAATTGTGTGGGGATGGGAGAGTCCATCATTTCATTTAACCTGTTGAAAAAACTGTTACCATCCGGTCAATTATGACTCATAGTGACCCTATAGGACAAAGTAGAACTGCCCCATTGGGTTTTCAAAGCCGTAAATCTTTACAGAAGCAGACTACCACATATTTATCCCACCTAGCAGCTGGTGGGTTTAAACCGCTGACCTTTTGCTTAGCAGCAATTTAACCACCATGCCACCGGGACCCCTTTCATTTCAATTATAGCCCTTTCATCTTCTCTTTCCCTCTGTCTTTCTCTTTATAGTTTATTTTCTTCAATTGTTTGTGAGTACATCATTCAAAGTGATATTTTCTTTTTTGCAGGTTGCTATTTATATTTGTAATTTGTAAACATTTATGTATCAATCTCACATGTCCACATTTTTACATTTAGAATTAAGGAGCCTTTGTTGATATTGCCATAGATAACTGGGCTTTTATTATACTGGCCTTTAGTTTTTCTTCTCTAAAATTAATTTTAACCTGCCCTGAGGAATGATACTGAAAAAAGAAAAAAATTTGCAAAATGAGTTCACAAATTTATTTGTTATTTTTAGTTAACCTTTCTCTGAAATGATAAATTTTTTGTCCACTTTTTTAATATAATTGTTCTGTTTAGGTGCTGTCGATTCAGTTCTGATTCATAGTGACCTTATAACAGAATGAAACATTTCCTGATCTTGCACCTTCCTCACACTCATTGTTATGTTTGAGCCCATTGTTTTATAGTACAAAAAAAAAAAAAAAAAGCCAAACCCACTGCTGTTTTATAGTACAGACATTTAAATTTTAATTTTGAGAAATTTTTAAATAATACATAAAATTCTATTAATAATATAACAGTTCTATTTTCACCATGCAGAATTGAAATGGTATTATTTTGTCACTTTTTCAATTTTATTTTTTAACAAAGACGTAACATACTGTAGAGAGAAGAGGGATTCTTTGACTCTACCTCCATCTCAGTTCTCCCCTCACACCTAGAATGACTACTGGTGTGTATGTAGGATGTATACTTTCAGTTCACACACACACAAAAATTATATCGTTATTTCATGTGTGATTTTTTTTTTTATAAATAATACTTTACTCTTCATCTAGCAACTAATGTTTAATTCCATATTTTGTTCTTGAGATCTGTATGTGTTGATATGGATATATATGTGTGCATTTATTTGTTTATTTATCTGTTTATTATTTATACGGGCATGGGAAAGAGAGAGGAATAGAGGAAGAGAATGAACGTACTCATTTTAAGTGTTTTAGTACTCCACCATATGATATACATCATCTTATCTCTTTACTTTTATTCCAATTTTTAGCTTATAAAGATAGTTGTATACATCTCTCATGTGCAAATGCATACCTGGAATGCATATGCAGATGTGGACTTCTGTGTCATAGGTTGTTGCTGTTGTCATTAGGTGCCGTCGAGTTTGGTCTGATTCATAGGGACCCTGTGTACAACAGACTGAAACATTGCCCAGTCCTGCTCCATCCTGATAATCCTTGCTATGATTGAGTGCATTGTTGCAGCCACTGTGTCAATCCATCTTGTTGAGGATCTTCTTTTTCGCTGACCCTCTACCAAGCATGATGTCCTTCTCCAGGGACTGATCCCTCCTGATAACATATCCAAAGTACATGAGAGGAAGTCTTGCCACCCTCGCTTCTAAGGAGAATTCTGGTTGTATTTCTTCCAAGACAGATGTGTTTGTTCTTTTGGTAGTCCTTGGTATATTCAATATTCTTTGAGAACACTACAATTCAAAGGCATCTAATTCTTCTTCCATCTTCCTTATTCTGTCTTTTGCATGCATATGAGGCAATTGAAAACACCTTGGCTTGGGTCAGGCACACCTTAGTCTTTAAGGTGACATCTTTGTTTTCTAACACTTTAAAGAGGTCTTTTAGTAGGGACTATTTTTTTTTTTTTTATAGTTTTGGGGAACATCTAGCTCAATTGGCTTAACAAAGTTTATTAAGTAAATATTTTCTGCATCCCACTTTGGTGAGTGGTGTCTAGGTTCTTAAAAGCTTGTTAGTGGCCATCTAAGATTCATCAATTTGTCCAATCCCACTTGGAGCAGAGGAGAATGAAGAAAACCAAAGACACACAAAAAAAATTAGCTGAAGAGATTAAAGGACCACATAAACCAGAGACTACAGCAGCCTGAGATGAGAAGAAGTAGGTGTTGCTTGGCTAACACCAATGACTGCCCTGACGAGAAACGCAACAGAATGTCCCAGAGAGAGCAGGAGAAAAGTGTGGAGTAGAACTCAAATTCATGTAAAAAGACCAGACTTAATGGTATGAAAGACTGGAGGGACCCCTGAAACTATGGCCCCAGGATGCTCTGTTAACCCAAAACTGAAACCATTCCTGAATCCCATTCATCAGACAAAGATTCCAAACCCACTGCCATTGAGTTGATTCTGACACAGAATGACCCTGTAGAACAGAGTAGAACTGCCCCATAGAGTTTCCAAGGAGTGCCTGGTGGATTTAAACTGCTGAACTTTTGGTTAGCAGCTGTAACTCTTAACCACTAAGCCACCAGGGCTTCCAGACAAAGATTAGATAGGACTATAAAACCAAAAATATTTCATGAGGATGTGCTTCTTAGTTCAGTCAGATACACGTGACCAAATAGGCAGGTCCTGTCTGGAGGCAGGATGAGAAGGCAGGAAGGGACAGGGTTTCTGGAGTAGAACTGTGGAGTGTGCTGTCACATTGTAGGGATTGCAACTAATGTCACAAAACAGTATGTGTATAAATTTTTGTATGAAAAATTAACTTGAGCTGTAATTTTCACCTAACACACAATAAAAATAAAACAAAGAGGTTTTTTGCAGCAGCTTTTCCCAATGCATCCTTTGATTTTTTGCTGTTGCTTCCATGAGCGTTGATTGTGGATCCAAGTAAAACAAAATACTCCACAACTTCGACCTTATCTTTGTTTTTCATGATATTGGTTCAGTTGTGAGGATTTTTGCTTTCTCTATTTTGAAGTGTAATCCATGCTGAAGGCTGTGGTCTTTGATCTTCATCAGTCAGTGCTTCAAGTCCTCTTCACTTTTAGCAAGCAAGGTTGCATCATCTGCATAACACAGGTTATTCGTGAGACTTCCTCCAATCTTGATGCCTTGTCTTCTTCATACAGTCCAGCTTCTTCGATTATTTACTCAGCATACAGATTAAATAATATGGTGAAAGGATACAACCCTGACACACACGTTTCCTCAAAGAAGTATCCCCTTGTTCTGTTCAGAAGGCTGCCTCTTGATCTATGTACAGGTTCCTCGTGAGTACAATTAAGTGTTCTAGAATTACCATTCTTCCCACTGTTATCCATAATTTGTCATGATCCACAGTAAAACACAGGTAAACATCTTTCTAGTATTCTCTGCTTTCAGCCAGGATACATCTGACACCAGCAATGATATCCCTAGTTCCACGTCCTCTTCTGAATCCAGCTTGTTCCCTGTTGATATACTGCTGCAGCTGCTTTTGAATGATCTTCAGCAAAATTTTACTTTCTTGTGGTATTAATGATATTTTTTGACAATTTCTGCATTCGATTGGATCACCGTTCTTTAGAATAGGCATAAACATAAATGTCTTCCAGTCAGTTGGCCAGGTAGCTGTCTTCCAAATTTCTTGGCATAGGTGAGTGAGCACTTTAAGAGTTGCACCCTTTCATTGAAACATCTTGATTGGTATTCCATCAATTCCTGGAGCCTTGTTTTTCACCAATGACTTTATTGCACCTCAGACCTCTTCCTTCACTACCATCAGTTCATGATCATATGCTATCTCCTGAAATGATTGATTGTTGACAAATTCTTTTTGGTATAGTGACTCTGTGTATTCCTTCCATCTACTTTTGATGCTTCCTGTGTCACTTCGTATTTTTCCCGTAGTGAGTCTAGGTTTAAATTTTTCTTCAGTTCTTTCACCTTGAGAAATGCCCAACATGTTCTTCCCTTTGGGTTTTCTATCTCCAGGTCTTTGCACATGTTAGTATAATAGTTTGTTCTCGAGACACGCTTTGAAATCTTCTGTTCAGCTCTTTTACTTCATCATTTCTCCTTTGGCTTTAGCTACTCGACATTCAAGAGCAAGTTCCAGAGTCTCTTTTGACATACATTTTTGTCTTTTCTTTCTTTCCTGTCTTTTTAATGACCTCTTCCTTTCTTCATGTGTGATGTCCTTGACATCATTCCACAGCTCGTCTGGACTTCGGTAATTAGTGTTCAATGTGTGACATCTATTCTTGAGATGTTCTTCAAATTCAGGTGGGATATACTCAACGTCATACTTTGGCTCTTGTGGACTTGTTCTAATTTTCTTCAGTTTCAACGTGAACTTGCACAGGAGCAATTGATGATCTGTTATGCAGTCAGCCTTTTTCTGACTGATCATATTGAGCTTTTCCATTATCTCTTTCCAAAGATATAGTAGATTCGATTCCTGTTTATTCCATCTAGTCCACGTGTATAGTTGTCATAAATGTTGGCAAAAAAAGGAATTTGTAATGAAGAAGTCGTTGATCTTGCAAAATTCTGTCATCTGATCTCTGGCATTATTTCTCTCACCAAGGCCATATTTTTCCACTACTAAGCCTTCTTCTTTGTTTCCAACTTTCAAATTCCAGTCATCAGTAATTATCAGTGGATACCAATTGCATGTTAGATCAATTTCAGACTGCAGAAGTTGGTAAAAATCAATTTCTTCATCTTTTGCCTTAGTGGTTGGTGGGTAAATTTGAATAATAGTCATATTAATTGGTCTTCCTTGTATCTGTTCTACAGGGTCACTATGAGTTGGAAGCAGCTCGAGGGCACTGGGTGGGTTGGGTTTGTAGGCATATGAATATTACCCTCTCACTGAAATGTTCTTTTTAACAATAAACATGGCACCATTGCTCTTCAGGTTGTCATTCCCGGCATAGTAAACCATATGATCGTCAGATTCAGAATGGCCAATACCAGTCCATTCCAGCTCACTAATATCTAGGATATTGATCTTTATGTGTTCCATTTCATTTCTGACAATTCCCAATTTTCCTAGATTCATACTTCATACATTCCAAGTTCCAATTGTTAATGAATCTTTGCAGCTGTTTCTTCTCATTTTGAGTCTTGCCAAATAGCAAATGAGGGTCCAAAAACCTTGACTCCATCCACGTCATTTAAGGTCAACTCTGCTTTGAGGAGACAGCTCATTCCCACTAGTGTTTTGAGTGCCTTCCAACCTGAGGAGTTCTTCTGGCACTATATCAATGTTCTGCTACTATTCATAAGGTTTTCACTGGCTAATTCTTTTCAGAAGTAGATTGCCAGGTCCTTCTTCCTAGTATGTCTTAGTTTGGAAGTTCAGCTGAAATCTGTCTGCCATGGGTGACCCTGCTGGTATTTGAATATCGGTTGCATAGCTTCCAACATCACAGCAACACGCAAGACCCCACAGTACTGCATACTGACAGACTCCTGGGGGCAGTAATTGATATTGTCCAGAAAAAGAAAATCTACTCTCTTCAAAGGAGACCTCACTTCATTTTTGAACATCTCTGAATGTTAGGCATTTATTTTATATTGATTGAGCATCTGCTTTCCTGTAGCATTTCCATGGGTATGTTTTATGTACATTAAAAAACATTTTTTTAAAAGTTCTATTGCACTTTAAGTGAAAGTTTACAAATCAAGTCAGTCTCTCACACAAAAAACTTATATACACCTTGCTACATACTCCCAAATGTTCACCCCCTAATGAGACAGCCTGCTCCCTCCCTCCACTCTCTTTTTTCATGTCCATTTCTCCAGCTTCTAACCCCCTCTACCCTCTCATCTCCCCTCCAGGCAGGAGATGCCAACATAGTCTCAAGTGTCCACCTGATCCAACAAGCTCACTCCTCACCAGCATCCCTCTCCAACCCATTGTACAGTCCAATCCTTGTCTGAAGAGTTGGCTTCGGGAATGGTTCCTGTCCTTGGCCAACAGAAGGTCTATGGGCCACGAACACCGGGGTCCTTCTAGTTTCAGTCAGACCATTAAGTTTAGTCTTTTTTACGAGAATTTGGGGTCTGCATCACACTGCTATCCTGCTCCCTCAGGGGTCCTCTGTTGTGTTCCCTGTCAGGGCAGTCATTGGTTGTAGCCGGGCACCAACTAGTTCTTCAGGTCTCAGGCCGATGTAGTCTCTAGTTTATGTGGCCATTTCTGCCTGTTGGGCTCATAATTACCATGTGTCCTTGGAGTTCTTCATTCTCCTTTGATCATGGTGGGTCAAGACTCACTGATGCATCTTAGATGGCCACTTGCTGGCGTTTAAGACCCTAGACGCTGCTCTCCAAAGTGAGATGCAGAATGTTTTCTTAATAAATTTTATGATGCCAATTGACTTAGATGTCCCCTGAAACCGTGGTCCCCAAACCCCTGCCCCTGCTATGCTGGCTTTCGAAGCATTCAGTTTATTCAGGAAACTTCTTTGCTTTTGGTTTAGTCCAGTTGTACTGACCTCTCCTGCACTGTGTGTTGTCTTTCCCTTCACCTAAAGTAGTTCTTATCTACTATCTAATTAGTGAATACCGTCTCCCACCCTCCCTTCCTCCCCCCGCCTCGTAACAATCAAAGAATATTTTCTTCTCTTTCTAAACTATTTCTCAGGTTCTTATAATAGTGGTCTTATACAATATTTGTCCTTTTGCAACTGACTAATTTCACTTAGCATAATGCCTTAGAGATTCTTCCATGTTATGAAATGATTCATAGATTCATCACCGTTCTTTATTGATGCGTAGTATTCCATTGTGTGAATATACCATAATTTATTTATCCATTCATCTGTTGATGGGCACCTTGGTTCCTTCCATCTTTTTGCTATTGTAAACAATGCTGCAATGAACATGGGTGTGCATATATCTGTTTGTGTAAGGGCTCTTATTTCGCTAGGATATATTCCAAGGAGCTGGATTGCTGGATGGTATGGTAGTTCTATTTCTAGCTTTTTAAGAAAGCACCAAATCGATTTCCAAAGTGGTTGCACCGTTTTACATTCCCACCAGCAGTGTATAAGAGTTCCAATCTCTCTGGAGCCTCTCCAACATTCATTGTTTTGTGTTTTTTGGATTAATGCCAGCCTTGTTGGAGTGGGGTAAAATCTCATTGTAGTTTTGATTTGCATTTCTCTAATGGCTAATGATCATGAGCATTTCCTCATGTATCTGTTAGCTACCTGAATGTCTTCTTTAGTGAAGTGTGTGTTCATATCTTTGTCCATTTCTTAATTGGGTTATTTGTCTTTTTGTAGTTGAGTTTTTGCAGTATCATGTAGATTTTAGCCACGGCTGCTAACCAAAGGGATGGCAGTTTGAATCCGCCAGGCACTCCTTCAAAACTCTATAGGGCAGTTCTACTTGGTCCTATACGGTCGCTATGAGTCGGAATCAACTAGACGGCACTGGGTTTGGTTTGGTTTTTGGTAGATTTTAGAGATCAGACACTGATCGGAAATGTCATAGCTAAAAACTTTTTCCAAGTCTGTAGGTAGTCTTTTTACTCTTTTGGTGAAGCCTTTAGATGATCATAGATGTTTGATTTTTAGGAGCTCCCAGTTATCTAGTTTTTCTTCTGCACTGTTAATAATGTTTTGTATACTGTTTATGCCATGTATTAGGGCTCCTAATATTGTCCCTATTTTTTCTTCCATGATCTTTATAATTTTAGGTTTTTTTTAGGTCTTTGATCCATTCTGAGCACGTTTTTGTGCATGGATTGAGGTATGGGTCTTGTTTCATTTTTTTGCAGATGGATATCCAGTTATGCCAGCACCATTTGTTAAAAAAGATCGTCTTTTCCCCATTTAACTGTTTTGGAGCTTTTGTGAAATATCAATTGCTCATATGTGGATGGATTTATGTCTGGATTCTCAGTTCTGTTCCATTGGTCTATGTATCTGTTGTTGTACCAGTACCAGGCTGTTTTAATTACTGTGGTGGTATAATAGGTTCTAAGATCAGGTAGAGTAATGCCTCCCACTTTGTTCTTGTTCAGTAATGCGTTACTTATCCGGGGCCTCTTACCCTCCCATGTGAAGTTGGTGACTTGTTTCTCCATCTCATTAAAGAATGTCATTGGAATTTTCATCGGGATTGCATTAAATCTATAGATCACTTTTGGTAGAAGAGACATTTTTATAATGTTAAGTCTTCCTATCCATGAGCAAGGTATGTTTTTCCACTTATGCAGGTCTCTTTTGGTTTCTTGCAGAAGTGTTTTGTAGTTTTCTTTGTAGAAGTCTTTTACATCTCTGTTAAGATTTATTCCTAAGTATTTTATCTTCTTGGGGGCTACTGTAAATGGTGTTGATTTGGTGATTTCCTGTTCGATGTTCTTTTTGTTGGTGTAGAGGAATCCACCTGATTTTTGTTTATCTTCTATCCCAATACTCTGCTGAATTCTTCTGTTAGTTTCTGTAGTTTTCTTGAGGATTCAAAAGGTTTTTATGTGTATAAGATCATGTCATCTGCAAATAGAGATTCTTTTACTTCTTCCTTGCCAGTCTGGATCTGCTTTTTTTCTTTATCTAGTCTAATTGCTCTGGCTAGGACCTCCAGCACAATGTAGTATAAGAACGGTGATAAAGGGCATCCTTTTCTGGTTCCCGATCTCAAGGGGAATGCTTTCAGGCCCTCCCCACTTAGGATGATGTTGGCTGTTGGCTTTGTATAAATGCCCTGTATTATGTTGAGGAATTTTCCTTCTATTCCTATTTTGCTGAGAGTTTTTATCATGAATGGGTGTTGAACTTTGTTAAATGTCTTTTCTGCATCAGTTGATAAAATCATGTGATTCTTGTCTTTTGTTTTATTTATATGATGGATTACATTAATTGTTTTTCTAATGTTGAACCATCCCTGCGTACCTGGTATGAATCCCACTTGGTCATGGGGAATTATTTTTTTGATATGTTGTTGAATTCTGTTGGCTAGAATTTTGTTGAGGATTTTTGCATCTAAGTTCATGAGGGATATAGGTCTGTAATTTTCTTTTCTTGTGGTGTCTTTACTAGTTTTTGGTATCAGGGATATGGTGGCTTCATAGAATGAGTTTGGTAGTATTCCATCATTTTCTATGCTCTGAAATACCTTTAGTAGTAGTGGTGTTAACTCTTCTCTGAAAGTTTGGTAGAACTCTTCAGTGAATCCGTACGGTCCAGGGCTTTTTTTTGTTGGGAGTTTTTTAATTACCTTTTCAATCTCTTCTTTTGTTATGGGTCTATTTAGTTGTTCTACCTCTGTTTGTGTTTAGGTAGGTAGTGTGTTTCTAGGAATTCATCCATTTCTTCTAGATTTTCAAATTTGTTAGAATACAGTTTTTTATGGTAATCTGATATGATTCTTTTAATTTCAGTTGGGTCTGCTGTAATATTGCCCATCTCATTTCCTATTCAGGTTATCTGCTTCCTCTCCTGTTTTTCTTTTTTCAGTTTGGCCAGTGGCTTATCAATTTTGTTGATTTTTTCAAAGAACCAGTTTTTGGTCTTGTTAATTCTTTCAATTGTTTTTCTGTTTCCTATTTCATTTAGTTCTGCTTTCATTTTTATTATTTGTTTTCTTCTGGTGCCTGAGAATTTCTTTTGTTGCTCTCTTTCTATTTGTTTAAGTTGCAGAGATAATTCTTTGATTTTGGCTCTTTGTTCTTTTTTGTATGTGTTCATTTATTGATATAAATTGACCTCTGAGCACTGCTTTCACTGTGTCCCAAAGGTCCTGATAGGAAGTATTTTCATTCTCGTTGTTGTTAGGTGCTGTAGATTCAGTTCTGACTCATAGCAACCCTATGCACAACAGAATGAAACAGTGCCCATTCCTGAGCCATCCTTACCATCATTGTTATGCTTGAGCTCATTGTGGAAGCCACTGTGTCAATGGAAGGAGGAGCCGGCAGTCTACTTCTGAAAAGTATTCACCAGTGAAATCCTAAGGAATAGCAGCAGAACCTTATCATTCCACTGGATTCTATGAATTTCTTTTTTCCATCCTTAATGTATTCTATAATCCAGTCTTTTTTCGAGCAGGGTATTGGTCAGTTTCCAAGTGTTTGATTTCTTTTCCCTGTTTTTTCTGTTATTGATTTCCACTTTTACAGCCTTATGATCAGAGAAGATGCTTTGTAATATTTCAGTGTTTTGGGTTCTGCTAAGGCTTGCTTTAGGACCTAATATGTGGTCTATTCTAGAGAATGTTCCATGTGCACTAGCAAAGAAAGTGTACTTGGTTGCTGTTGGGTGGAGTGTTCTGTGTATGTCTACGAGGTCGAGTTGGTTTATTGTGGCATTTAGATCTTCCGTGTCTTTATTGAGCTTCTTTCTGGATGTCCTGTCCTTCACCTAAAGTGGTGTGTTGAATTCTCCTATTATTATTGTGGAGCTGTCTATCTCACTTTTCAATGCTGATGGAGTTTGTTTTATGTATCTTGCAGCCCTTTCATTGGTGCATAAATATTTAATATGGTTATATCTTCTTGGTATATTGTCCCTTTAATCATTATGTAATGTCCATCCTTATCCTTAATGATAGATTTAACTTTAAAGTGTATTTTGTCAGAAATTAATATTGCCACTCCTGCTCTTTTTTGATTGTTGTTTGCTTGATGTATTTTTTTTTTTTCCCATCCTTTGAGTTTTAGTTTGTTTGTGTCTCTTAAGTCTAAGGTGTGTCTCTTGTAGGCAGCATATAGATGGATCATGTTTTTTAATCCATTCTGCCACTCTCTGTCTCTTTATTTGTACATTTAGTCCATTTACATTCAGGGTAATTATGGATAGGTATGAATTTAGTGCTATCATTTTGATGTCTTTTTTGTGTGTTGTTGACAATTTCTTTTTCCCACTTAATTTTATTTGCTGAGTAGACTATATATTGTCCTTCCCTCATATTCACTGTTGTTGGTTTTGTTTCTGCTGAGTCTCTATTTTTTTCTCATATTTTATTTTGATGAGTAGGATAGTTTGTCTCCTTTGTGGTTACCTTATTATTTACCCCTATTTTTCTTAATGTAAACCTAACTTTTATTTCTTTGTATCACCTTATCTTCCCCTCCACACGGAGGGTTTATGACTGCATTTCTTTCTCCCTCTTTATTGTTTTAATGTTGTCTTCTTTTTACATGACAATATCACTGTTACCCTGTTTCTTTTTGTCTTACCTTGTTTTTTTTATTTCCCTGTCTAGGCTGACTTCTGATTGCTCTGCCCAGTGTTCTAGTCTTGGTTTGATACCTCATATTATTGATTTTCTAACCAAAAACTCCCTGTAGCATTTCTTGTAGTTTTGGTTTGGTTTTTACGAATTCCCTAAATTTCTGTTTATCTGGAAATGTCCTAATTTCACCTTCACATTTAAGAGACAGTTTTGCTGGATATATGATTCTTGGCTGGCGTTTTTTCCCATCAATTTTTTAAATAAGTCATCCTACTGCCTTCTTGCCTGCATGGTTTCTGCCGAGCTTATTCTTATTGGCTCTCCTTTTTAGGTGACTTTTCATTTATCCCTAGGTGCTCTTAGAATTCTTTCTTTATCTTTGGTTTTGGCAAGTTTGATTATAATATGTCTTGATGACTTTCTTTTAACATCTCCCTTGTATGGAGTTTGATGAGCATCTTGGATAGATATCTTCTCATCTTTCATCGTATCAGGGAAGTTTTGTGCCAACAAATCTTCAACAATTCTCTCTGTATTTTCTGTTATCCCTCTCTGTTTTGGCATCCCAATCACTTTCAGGTTATTTCTCTTGATAGATTCCCACATGATTCTTAAGGTTTCTTCATTATTTTAAATTCTTTTATCTGATTTTTCTTCAAATATATTAGTGTCAAGTGATTTATCTTCAAGTTCAGAAATTCTGCCTTCCACCTTGCTCAGTTCTGCCCCTCTGACTTTCTATTGAGTTTTTTACTTCTGTAATTTTATTGTTAATCTTCTGAATTTCTGATTGCTGTCTATGGATTTTTCCACCTTATTAAATTTTTCATTATGTTCCTGAATTATCTTTTTAATTTCTTCAATTGCTTAATCTGTGTGTTCCTTGGCTTGTTCTGCGTATTGCCTCATTTCCTTCCTGATATCTTGAAGGGTTCTGTATATTAATGTTTTGTATTCTGCCTCTGGTAATTCCAGGAAGGCACTTTCATCTAGATGATCCCTTGATTGTTTTGAAAGCTTGTTGAGGCGATCATCGTCTGTTTTTTAATGTGACTTGATACTGACTGTTGTCTCCGAGCCATCTATAAGTTATTGTATTAGTTTATTTTATGTTTGCTTACTGTGTTGTATCTTCTTGGTTTGTTTTGTTTTAATATGTTCAAATGAGTTGCTTGAGTGAGGTAACTTGATTATTTTCACCTTTGGAGCTCTGACATCCTGTCCCCAGATGGCTAGAGCTGTTACCAGGTATCAATCTAGGAGTCCATTCACATTTCTTGTATGAATTCTGCTCAGGTGTCCAGGTAGCTGATCATCAAGTGTGTGGTACAGGCTCTATCCTACAGTCTTAGAGGGGCAGGGGTGATTGGTGTAGATACCACTATCTGGTTGCAGCAGGGGGTCATACTCTGAACAATGCAGGGGGCTGAGAATCATCCCCCACCCATCTCTGAGAAAAGTATGTCCCTGGTCGCTACAGCATACAGGTGAGTAAGTTCTGCAGAGGGACCATGGGCACCCAATGTTTTTGGTTTTAAGGATTGGGAGGTACCAGTTATCCCTGGACCCCTGTTGTGGGTGGCTTGATGACCTGAGTGGAGCTACCAGTCCTTAGGCCCCTGATGTTGGTTGGTGAGGACCCTGTTTAGTAGGAAAAGCAATGTCAAACACCAAACACCCAACTCTCCGCAGCACAGCTGAAACGGTTGGAGTCTGCCAATAAGGGCCCATTCTCCCGAAATAGGCCCACAGGGATCCATGGCAAGGGGAAATGTACTCGAAGTCCACAGACCATTTATGCCTGGACAGGAGCTGCTTCTATCCTGAGCTTCCCCTGTTAGTGGAGCTGGCAAATTATCTTTTCCCCCAATTGCAATTTTTTCCTTTTCGAAGGCTGGGAGGATGGCTCTAGGTGCCTAACAGGGCCTATCCCAGGCCCAGAGAATTCAGCCGCTGAATCCGGATGGGGGCAGGGGCACAGTAAAATATGTGCAAGTACTTAGCTTTTGCCGAGAGTGCCGTTCTTCTCTGGTTCCAGAGGTGTGAGTAGGCTGTGCTGCTGGCTTCTTCTTCCTGAGAAAACTGCATCTGAATACTAGTACCAGCCTGCCACTGCCATTTCCGGGAATGGTGCCTGAGGGTTCCCCATGATTCAGATTCAGGTCCGGTAACTCCTCTCCGTTTTTGAACCATCTCTTCCTCCCCCTGCCCCTCAGTTCATTTTCTAAGCTTGCCTTTGATGCTCAGGGCTCCTAGCTTGTCATAAATATACTTGTTTCATTTTTTTTTTTTTGGTCTTTGTTGTAAAGAGGGCTCGCCAGAAGTGTCTGTCTATTCCACCATCTTGGCTCCACCTCCTAAAAACATTTTTCTTATGGCCATTCATTGTACTATCCTTTTTCCTGAGTACTTAATAGACTTCCTGAAGACAGACGATTTTGTTGGAAATGATGGCTAAAACCTGTTGCCGGCCAGTCCACTCTGACTCATAAAGACCCCATAGGACAGAGTAGAACTGCTCCCTAGGGTTTCCATGGAGTGGCTGGTGGACTCGAACTGTCAACATTTTGGTTAGCAGTCAATCTCTAATTAATTAATCACTTAATTACTTTTCAGTTGGCAATGAATTTTTATGAATTTCATTTACATGCTCAGCTGGTTTAATAGCTTTTACTGAATAGGTTGTTTGAACCAATTGACTGAAGAGTCAAATAATCAAACCAATGTGGCATGGGAATATGGAGTAAATATCTCCCCTTATAGAATTTAACTGGTCATTAGTCTGCTTTATGAAAGACTTAACTAATTCCTACTAACCTCTTTACCCCATACCGTTCTTTGTGTGTCATTCTACTGAGACAAAAAGCTTATTCTGTTAAATGAGATGGTAGAGTAGATCAGTAACATTGTTTCTCATTCCATAGTTGCCTGCTTATTTAATTGGCCTCGGTTTGAAAAAAAGAAGAAATACTTTGCTCTGCTACTTCCCTTATGAACTTTGTGAGATCCATGTGTTGTTCATGTAATTCCTGGGCTTCTTTCAAGGATTTGGGAAATTCCAAAGTTATTTTTGTGACAAATATTAACTTTTAGAAAAATGAATCTGGGTTAACGGATACTTTTTTTTTTTTTTTGGCCTTTTATTTTGCGATAATTAGAGATTCACATGCAGTTGTAAGAAATAATACAGAAAAATCCCATATACCTTTATTCAGTTTTTCTCAATGGTAACATCTTTTATAACTATAGTATAATATCACAACCAGAAAATTGACATTACTAAAATCCACCGACCTTAATCAGATTTCAACAGTATTAAATGCACTCTTTGTGTGTGTGTGTGTGTGTGTGTGTGTGTTTATTCTTGCATGATCACCACCATAATCAAGGTACAAAACCTGTCCATCCTTATTACAGTAGATAGAGGCATTCTGCCCCTCATCCCTCACATCCTAACCTTTGGCAATCACTAATCTCTTCTTCAGCTCTGTAGTTGACAAATTTAAATACCAAGAATGATTGGACTACTGATTTGGTATTCTGTACATTTTCATAAACCTTCTAAAATATAAATCAGGTTTAGCACTTTATGGTGTTTCTTTAAGTATATTTTATTAAGAAAATTTATAAGTATATTTATAAGGAATGTATATCATTTTCTTCACTTCAATGTCTTTGTCTGGTTTGGCTATTGAGGTAATGTTGGACTCATAAAATGAGTTGAGAGTGTTGATCCTTCTCTATTTTCTGGAAGATTTTGTGTACTCTTTCATCCTTAAATGTTCCGTAGAATTCACGAGGGAAGTCACCTGGACCACTTTTTTGTTTCTTTTTTTAATGCAGAATATTCTAATTATGAATTTAATTTATTTTTATATATATGTTGTATTATTTGTCATTTTCATCTGTTATTAAATTTATTAACATAAATTTGTTCATAATATTCTTAGCTTTTTGTTATTGCTATTGTTATTTTGTTTTTAATGTCTATAAGCTCTTTAATGATGTGGCTTCTTTTTTCCTGCTACTGGTAATTTGTCTCCTCCCTTTTTCCCTAATCATTCTTGATAGAAGCTTTTGTATTTATCATTGCAAATATCAATCTTTTGGTTTCTATTTTCAATTTTATTGATTTCTGTCCTTATCTTTATTTTCTTAGAATTGCTTTGATTTTCTTAATGTGGAAACCTAGATCTTGGAGTTAGTACTTTTTCCTCTCTCTTCCCCTCCTCCAACTTCTCCTTTTCACATAAACTTTCCTGTGGAGAAAGGAAAATATTTTGAATAAATGCTGCTGAAACAAGTGGATAGCCATACGCAAAGAAAAAACAAAAAGAATAAAGCTTACCCTTAAAAAACCTCACACCAAATACAAAAATTAACTACAAATTGATAGTGTAATATAATATATATTGGAGCTAAAACTATTAAGCTTCTAGAAGACAACATAGAAGAAAAATCTTAGCAACCTTGTATTAGGAAAAGATTTCTTAAATAGGATGCAAAATGCACAAGAGACTTAAAATGTTAAAATTAAAACTGTCAGAAATAATAATTTCAGATATTTTAATTTTAGAGTTTGAATGGTGTCTTATAAATTAAACAGGCATGTATCTTATGACTCAGTAATTCCACTACTAAGTTACCAAATTTAAATAAAAAAATTTATCTTAAGGCAACAATTTCTGTGCTAATGATTGTAGCAATTTTATTAATAATTGCCTCAAACTAAAAATCTTTCAAATTTCCATCAGCTAGAGAATGGATGAATAAATTTTGTACATACATAAAATTAAATACTATTCAGCAATAAAAAAAGGATTATGCCACAAATTAACATCACAATATGGGTGGACATCAGCTGCATTATGGTAAGCAAAAGGCTACATATCATTTGATTTTATTTGTGTGATAAACTGGAAAAGGAAATATTTAGGGAGCTAAAACAGATCAATAGTTTCCAGGGGCTGGGTGGGTATTTTGAAGGATTTGACTACAAAGAGCTTCAAATTTTTGGTGTGACTGAGTTATACATCTTAATTGCGGTGGAGGCTTCAAGACTGTTGTTGTTGTTAGGTGCCCTGGAGATTGTTCTAACGCATAGGAATTCTATATACAACAAAACAAAACACTGCCCGGTCCTGTGCCGTTCTCAGCAATCATTGCTATGTTTGTTGTTTTGCCTGTTGTTGCAGCCACTGTATCAATCCATTTCATTGAGGGTCTTCCTCTTTTTCACTGACCCTTTACTTTACCAATCATCATGTCCTTCTCCAGGATCTGGTCTCTCCTGATAACGTCCAAAGTACGTGAGACGAAATCTTGCTGTCCTCACTTCTAAGGAGCATTCTGGCTGTCTTCTTCCAAGATAGTTTTTTTTTTTGTTCTTCTGGCAGTCCGTGATATACCATTTTTTTTTTTTTTGCCACCGCCATAATTCAAATGCACCAATTTTTCTTCAGCCTTCCTTGTTCATTGTCCAACTTTCATACGCATATAAAGCTATTGAAAATATCATGGGTTGGATCAGGTACACCTTAGTCCTCAAAGTGGTATCTTTGCTTTTTAACACTTTAAAGAGGCCTTTTGCAGCAGATTTGTCCAATGCAATAATACATGACTACTGTTTCCATAGGCGTTAATTGTGGATCCAAGTAAGATGAAATCCTTAACAAGCTTAGTATTTTCTCTTTTTATCATTATGCTGATTATTGATCCAATTGTGAAGATTTTTGTTCTTTTTATGTTGAGGTGTACTCCATACTGAAGGCTGAAATCTTTGTTCTTCATCAGTAAGTGCTTCAAGTCCTCTTCGCTTTCAGCAGGCAAGGCTGTGTCATCTGTATATTGCAGGCTGTTAACGAGTCCTTCTCCAATCTTGATGCTGCAAAGAGTGCCTATCACACAAATAACGTTAATTATTGGTATTATATTACACATTAAACCACATTCATCTTGCTGTGTTCTATGTGGTTGTGAAGCCAATATTGTTTTGTTTTTTTCCTTGGGGTCATTAAGTCTTTTTGATTAATCACAAAATTTTGAGGTTCTATGGTTTTTTTTTTATGGTTAGCAATATTTGTGTTAAAAAATGGCATCTCTTAAACAATATAATAGAAAACACTTCCCACTTACCCTTAGCAGCCTGAGGTATTACATAGGACTGCATCATTTGTTGACACCTGTGACCGTTGCTGTAAGTAGCCATCCTTCAAGTCCATGGAAAGTTTTCTTTCTAAAGACAGAACAATGCTTTGTTGGAGCTGAACCGATGAAAAAAAGCCACCAACAACTCTATGCAATATGCCGGCAGCTCAATTACCAGGCTACCTCCTACACATTGTAAAATCACAATTTGAGAAAGTCATTGGTGATTCACATTAATAAAAGATTCAGACAGTCTTACACAGCAAGCAAAGTATGAAGGGAAAATAATCATTTCTGAAAAGGAACATAGTGAAACTGTTTGTCAAGGTAAAAAGTTCATGGCCTTACGAAATAGAAAAATCAGACTGTGGAGCCCAATTACTTACTATTATAAAATGCAGTTCCCAGGGAGGGGCCTTAGTCTCTAACCTTAGACAAAGGGCAAATATGCAATTAAGCTAATGCAAATATCTGAGCCAATCATTTAGGAGAATTCTGTTAGCCCTGGACTCTCTAACTGACCACAGCTTAATAAGAAGTCCCAAGTGTACCAAATTGCCATTTGTCAAGCTGGAAAGGGCACCACCCTGACTTGCTCTACATCACATGGCACTTTGAACAGAATGTGTGTACAAAGCAGAGTACAACACGCTTGCTGGAATTGAAAACAAACCTTTCCTGCTCATAGAAAAGTCCTGCTCTTGATCCAAAAATATCTCTGAGACACACTGCTGGAACACTAGCACGTAGTGAAGATTTTGGTCACCAAGATAATTTGAATACAAGTAAATATATAAAATTACTGGCTTTGCTAAAAAAACAACAAACAAACAAAAAAACACCAGAACAGCGAAGCTCATTAATACAGAAGTGGCTGTGCTGGTAGCACCACTGGCCTGACTCTCCTCAGGCATTAAATGGAGGAACTATTTCTAGTCCACTGAGTGGAGTAGCCTAGGGCTGGACTCCATAACTTGCTGCAATGGAAAAACATAATTTTTCCTGAGAGCAAAATTGGTTGGCAACTTATTGAGGGTTAACTAGCTCCCCTCTTCCACCTTCAGAGGTTCATGTAGAAAAGGGAATACTAAGATAGCTTTGAGAGGGAACCAGAATTTAGTAAATTATATAACCTGCCTTCTCCACCAATTTCAATACAACAAAGTTTTTTTTTTTTTTTTAGTTCTAACATTATCTATACTCATATCATAAAAAAAAGCAAATGCCTAAAAACACAGCCAAGAAAATTCTTCTAGCTTGCAAGGATTCCTAAATACAAATTTGCACCTCAGTTCCATAGGAGATATTCTTCAGTTTTGGAACATTTAAAATGTGCTCCAATTTGGACCTAAATTACAATATCACCCTCTGTACAACTCTCACTAGTGATATAGTTGTGATTCAAATTAACGTTCTGGATATTAAAAACCATTTACTTTTGAACTCTAAGAGCAATACAAAATGAGATGGCTGGAGAATTACCAAGATAGATGAATTCCAATTAAATGATGGGTCCCTTGTGAATCTTTGTCTTTAGGCATGATGGTGGGAATTATTTATTTGTCATATACGAATACCTGTAGGTCAAATAAGTGCACAAAACATTCACTGTTTTATTTATGCTAAATTAGGTCTTTTGAGAAGCTGGACAGTGACAAAGAAAAATCTTTGTAATAAGGTGCAGAAATCTGGTCCAAATGGACAAAAAACAGATAAATTATAGCTCTGGACTCTTTTCTCTTGTTTCTGGTGCTCAGTTCTCATTTTGTGATCTCCGTGAATATTGCACAATTGCTGCTTTTCACACAGTTCAAGGAAACACTCAAGTGGGACTGCTGAGACTATTCTGCACAGAACTTTATGATGAATTCCCAGAGACTGGTAATGATAATGAGTCTGGATGAAAACTAGTGCTAGGAGAAAGGTCTGTTCTAGGAATGCTAAGTCAAGTCACCTCCACAACGTTGAGAAAGAATACACTACACATGCCAAGAGGACTTTGTAAATGTCATTTCATTAACCATCACATTCCCAAATTTTCTTATGCCCATATTTAAAAACCTAAAGCTAACCTAAAAAGCTCTGGCTTCTCAGTCATGGGTCATGGTGTAAAAACAAGCAAATAAACAAAAAACTTTGTTAGTCAGTCAAGCTTACTCAATTCAGAATGCTGTAGGAATAGGTATAAATTTGAAATTCCTTCTGACATTGTTTACTGTGAAATATAATAAATACGCTCTCAGTAAATTTTGATGGTAAAAATATATATCCATAGAGATAGTGAGATTTTTTTTACTTGTTGAATAAAAAAAAAAGGTACTAAATCATTAATACTATAAAATTGCATATTTATCTCATATTTAAATTAAAAATGTATTAAGATTTTTTATCAGGAATCAGCATAACTTTAAAGCTCATTGTTGAAAAGTGCCCATTTAAGAGTGATTTTGACAACTGGCACAATAATTTGAGTGCTGAAATTTGGGATTTAAAAGAACATTTCATTTGACATAATTGACATATGGTAAATTCAGTAAGAAGTTAACTAACTAGAGATGTTCAGAAACATTTTATTCTTGGCCTGCATTACATGGGAAAATTTCTTTTCTTATATGAATGAAACCTGTTCATGTTCATAACATCACCTAGAATTTAAGTAAAGATGCATTCAGCATAGATACTGAGGTCACAAAGAAAATATGCTGCTCCTACTTTGTGATAATTTATAATCTAATTGAAGAAAGTGCTAATTCAGCTCCTCTAAGGAACAGACACCAAGACAGAATTAAATGTGTGAAGGATTTATTGGGAGAAATACTAGTGAAGATGAAGAGAAGGAAGCAGGAGTGGACATGGAGAGCCTTCAGACCTTGATACAGGTTTGACACCTGTGAAACCTGTGAAAGAAGAGAAGGAATAAAAAATGCTTGGGTAAAAAGTGCTGTGGAGCAGCTCTGAGTAATCTCTACCAAGCTGATGAGGTGTCCTTCAGCTCAGTTACTCATCAAAAAAGTCCTGGAAACTATAGGAGTAGACTAATACCACCATCATCCTTAGTCATTGACTGGGAGAAGCCTGAGGGAATAATGGTCTTACTGTAAGCATTGTGATATATCCAGACCGGAGTCAGTTGGGAGAACTGCATTTCCCAGTTTACCACCATCCACCTTTGACAACATACGGACTTACTTCTCCACATGGACATAAGGAGAAGATCCTTGTTGGCCTCTGTGGACCTCTCTTTCTCAGAAAAAAAGTAGAAAACAGTAGATAGTATGACAAATCACAGCCTCTTACTGTAGTTTTAACTGAATTTCTCTTGTGAGAGTATATGGTGCCCAAAATATGTCACACAAACCCACTGCTGTCGAGTCAATTCTGACTCATAGTGACCCTATAGGACAGAATAGAACTGCCTGATAGAGTTTCCAAGGAGCACCTGGTGGATTTGAACTGCTGACCTCTTGGTTAGCAGCTGTCGCACTTAACCACTATGCCACCAGGGTTTCCATGTCATTCAAGAGCTAGAGTATTTTCTTCATAAGAAATTACAAGAAAGCTAAAAATCACAGATTTTCAAAAAGAGAGAAAAGTTTACTATGCCCACAATCTCAGTACCTTTAGTTTTAATAGTAGGTAAATTACTTGAAAATCTTTAATGTGAATGTGTATGTGTTTTAACAATGGTAGAAGATTTTTTCTCTAAATATGTGTTGGATATTTTTCATGCCAATAAATATGTATTTGAAGTATCACTTTTACTGGAAAATATTATTCCACTGTATCTTTGCTTGGAAACCCTGGTGGTGTAGTGGTTATGTGTTACGGCTGCTAACCAAAAGATTGGCAGTTTTAATTCACCAGGCGCTCCTTGGAAACTCTATGGGGCAGTTCTTCTCTGTCCTATAGGGTCACTATGAGTCGGAATCCACTTGACGGCAGTGGGTTCGGTTGTATCTTTGCTACAAATTTATTTATTAACCCTCTACTGTGTGACACCACCATGCATTGGTCAGTTTGTTGTACTGTGGTGGGTTGAGTGTTGCTGTGATGCTGGAAGCTTTGCCACTGGTATTTCAAATACCAGCAGGATCACCGTTGATGGACAAGTTTCAGGAGAGCTTTGAGACTAAGAAAGACGAAGAAGGACCTGGCGGTTTATGTCTGAAGAAATTGACCAGTGAAAACCTTATATATAGCAGTGGAAGCTGATATAGTGTCTAATATAGTGCCAGAAGATGACCCCCTCAGGTTGGAAGGCACTCAAAATACAAGTGGGGAAGAGCTGCCTCCTCAAAGTAAAGTTGAACTTAATGACGTCAATAGAGTCAAGCTTTCAGTACATTCATCTGCTGATGTGACAGGATTCAAAATGAGAGAAACAGCAAACACCTGTTAATATTGGCATATGGAATGTACAAAGCATGAATCTAGAAAAATTGGAAGCTGTCAAAAAATGAAATGGAATGCATAAACATCGATATCCTAGGCATTAGTAAGCTGAAATGAATCAGACAATCTTATGGTCTACTATGCCAGGAATGACAAATTGAGGAGCAATGGTGTCACATTCATTGTCAAAAAGAACATTCTAAGATCTATCCTAAAGTACAATACCGTCAGTGATAGGTAATAACCATATGCCTACAAGGAAGACCAGTTGTTATGACTGATTTTCAAATTTACACACCAACCACTAAGGCCAAGATGAAGAAATTGAAGACTTTTACCAACTTCTTCAGTCTGAAATTGATCAAACATGAAATCAAGGTGCATTAATAATTACTGGCAATTGGAACGTGGAAATTGGAAACACAGAAGAATTGGTAGTTGGAAAATATGGCCTTGATGATGGAAATGATGCAGGAGATCACATGATAGAATTTTGCAAGACCAATGATTTCTTCATTGCAAATACCTTTTTTCAACGACATAAATAGTGACTGTATACATGGAACTCGCCAGATGGAATACACAGTAAACAAATTGACTACATCTGTGGAAAGAGAAAATGGAAAAGCTCAATATCATCAGAACAAGGGCTGACTGTATATCAAACCACCAAGCTGAAGAAAATTAGAACAAGTCCATGATTGCCAAAGTATGACCTTGAATATATCCCACCTGAATTTAAAGACCATCTCAAGAACTGATTTAAAGCATTAAACACTAGTGACTGAAGACCAGACATGTTATAGAATGGCATCAAGAACATCATACATGAAGAAAACAAGAGGTCATTAAAAAGATAGGAAAGAAAGAAAAGACCAAAATGGACATGAGAAGAGACTCTGAAAATAGCTGTGGAATGCAGAGTGGCTAAAGTGAAAGGAAGAAATCAATGAAGTAAAAGAGCTGAAAAAAAGATTTCGAAGGGTGACTCGAGAAGACAAAGTATTATAATGAAATGTGCAAAGACCTGGAGGTAGAAAACCAAAAGGAAAGGACACTCTTAACATTTCTCAAGCTGAAAGAACCAAAGAAAAATAGTCACACCTCAAGTTACAGTATTGGAGGATTCTGGGTAAAATATAAAATGATGCTAGAAGCATCAAAAGAATATTGAAGGAATAAACAAAGTCACTGTACCAAAAAGAATTGGTTGACATTCCACTATTTCAGGAGGTAGAATATGATCAAGAACCGACTGTACTGAAGGAAGAGGTCCAAGCAACACTGAAAGCATTGGCGAAAAGCAAGGATCCAGGAATTGACGGAATACCGATTGAGATGTGTCAACAAAAGGATGTAGGGATGGAAGTGCTCACTTGTCTATGCCAAGAAACTTGAAAGACAACTACCTGGCCAAGCAACTGAAAGAGATCCATATTTGTACACATTCCAAAGAAAGGTGATCCAACAGAATGTGAAAATTATTGAATTGTTGAACAATATCATTATCATGCAAGTAAAATTTTGCTGAATACCATTCAAAAGGGGTTGCAGCAGTAGATTGACAGGGAACGGCCAAAAATTCAAGCTGGATTCAGAAGAGGCCATGGAACAAGTGATATCATTGCTGATGTCAGATGGTTCATGGCTGAAAGCAGAGAATACCACAAAGATGTTTATCTGTGTTTCATTGACTGTGCAAAGGCATTCAATTATGTGGATCATAACAAATTATTGATAACATTGCAAACAGTAGGAATTCCAGAACACTTAATTGTGTTTATGAGGAACCTGTACTTAGACCAAGAAGCAGTCCTTGGAACAGAACAAGGAGATACTGTGTGGTTTAAATTTAGGAAAGGTGTGTGTCAGGGTTATATCCTTCACCATACTTATTCAGTATGTATGCTGAGCAAATAGTCTGAGAAGTTGGACTGTATGAAGCATCATGATTGGAGGAAGACTCGTTAATAACCTGTAATATGCAGATGACAACCTTGCTAGCTGAAAGCGAAGAGGACTTGAAGCACTTACTGATGAAAATCAAAGACCACAGCCTTCAGTATGGATTAGGCCTCAACATAAAACAAATTGTCTCAACTGGACAAATAAGCAACATCATGATAAACGGAGAAAAGATCATTGAAGTTGTAAAGGATTTCATTTTACTTGGTTCAACAGTCAACACCTAAGGAAGTAGCAATTAGAAATTAAAAGACTTATCACATTGGGCAAATCTACTGCAAAAGACCTCTCTAAAGTGTTGAAAAGCAAAGATGTCATATTAAGGACTAAGGTGTGCCTGACCCAAGCCATGGTGTTTCCAACAGCTTCCTGTGCATGTGAAAACTGCCCAATGAATAAGGAAGACTGAAGAAGAATTGATGCATTTGAGTTACGGTGTTGGCAAAGAATATTGAATGTACCATGGACTCCCAAAAGAAGGAACAAATCTGTCTAGAAAGAAGTATAGCCAGAATGCTCATTAGAAGCAAGGATGGCAAGACTTTGTCTCACATTCTTTGTACATATTATCATTGGTAAAGTAGAGGCTCAGGGAAAAAGAGGAAGACCTTCAATGAGACAGACTGACACAGTGGCTGTCACAATGGGCTTAAGCACAGCAACAATTGTGAGGATGGTGCAGGACCAGGCAGTGTTTTGTTCTCTTGTACACAGGTTTGCTATGAGTCAGAACTGATCTAACAACAACAACAATGATACAGTGTGACCTCTAGATTCTTTATTGTTTTCTAAGCTATTAAAGAATATTGCCCTGAACCCCTATAATGATGATGACTTTGTGAGAGATAAGGAACTTTATTATTTTCTATTTATTTTCTTCATTAAAAATGTTATACACCTCCTGATTCATCTATCCTGAATTAGATAATAAACCTGGAATGAACCACTTGAACAAATCTATTTTCAATTCCCAGGGGAATCATATGTACCATTGTTGAAAAACTATCATAATCTATGAGAAAACAAATAAATATAGTAAAGTACAGAATGGTAAGATAGCTAAATAAACTTTTTGAAAAATATTAGACTTGAATTTTGAGCCAATCCAATTGATTTTCAGTTAGAAATACTAACGTATTATAAAATATGTTTTCAGTTTTAAATCAGTTTATAGTTTACTAAGCAATGAAAAATAATTGACAGAGTAAAATTATTTCCTGCCATTGCTTTAATAGTCTCCTTCTTTTTTGCTTTTTTAAATGTTCCTGGCCTTTGTGCTTTCTGAAGGCAGCCAAGAGCTAAGAGAGCAGTGTGTTATGTAATGGTAGCTTATCATGAAGACACAGTCAGATGCTGAGGTCAAAGGAAGGGCTAAGGTTAGACCACTGATGTTCCTGTGGCAATATATCTATTATTCCATATGCTACTGACACTATTTTTTCTTACATTTTTTGAAACTCCAAATGGATTCTACGGGTGTTTATTTCCATGTTCTGCATTTGTCTGGGATTTTAGATGTTATACCTTTTTTTTTCTTTTTTAAAATTTTTATTGTGCTTTAAGTGAAAGTTTACAAACCAAGCCACTCTCTCATACAAAAACTTATATACACCATGCTATATACTCCTAGTTGCTCTCCCTCATAATGAGACAGCACACTCTTTCCCTCCACTATTTCTGTGTCCATTTGGCCAGGTTCTGACTCCCTCTGCCCTCTCATCTTTTCTCCAGACAGGAGCCGCCCAAATAGTCTTGATCCAAGAAGCTCACTCTTCACCATTATCATTTTCTATCCCATAGTCCAGTCCAATCTGTGTCTGAAGAGTTGGCTTTGGGAATGGTTTCCGCCTTAGGCTAACTGAAGGTATGGGGACCATGACCTCCAGGGTCCTTCTAGTCTCAGTCAGACCATTAAGTCTGGTCTTTTTACTAGAATTTAAGGTCTGTAACTGCTCACCTGCTCCCTCAGGAGTTCTCTGTTGTGTTCCTTGTCAGGGCAGTCATCAGTTGTGCCAAGCACCATCTAGTTCTTGTCTCAGAATGATGTAGTCTCTGGTTTATGTGGCCTTTCTGTCTCCTGGGCTCATAATTACCTTGTGTCTTTGGTGTTCTTCATTCTGCTTTGCTCCAGGTGTGTTGAGACCAATTGATGCATCACAGATGGTCGCCTGCTAGCATTTAAGACCTCAGATACCACTCTCCAAAGTGGGATGCAGAATGTTTTCTTAGTAAATTTTGTTAGACGAATTGACTTAGATGGCCTCTGAAACCATGGTCCCCAAAGCCCTGCCCCTGTTATGCAGGCCTTCAAAGGGTTCAGTTTATTCAGGAGGCTTCTTTGCTTTTGGTTTAGTCCACTTGTGCTGACCTCTCCTGTATTGTGTGTTGTCTTTCCCTTCACCTAAAGTAGTTCTTATCTACTAAAGTAGTTCTTATTTACTACCTAATTAGTGAAAACCCCTCTGCCTCCTTCCTTCCCCCCTCTCATAACCATCAAAGAATATTTTCTTCTCTGTTTAAACAATTTTTAGAGTTTGTAATAGTGGTCTCATACAATATCTGTTCTTTTGCAACTGACTAATTTCACTCAGCATAATGCCTTCCAGATTCCTCCACATTATGAAATGTTTCACAGATTCATCACTGTTCTTTATCGATGTGTAGTATTCCATTGTGTGAATATACTGTAATTTATTTATCCATTCACCCACTGATGGGCACCTTGGTTCCTTCCATCTTTTTGCTATTCTAAACAATGTTGCAATGAACATGGGTATGCATATATCTGTTTGTGTAAAGGCTCTTATTTCTCTAGGATATAATCCAAGGAGTGGGATTGCTGGATCACTTGTTAGTTCTATTTCCAGCTTTTTAAGGAAGTGCCAAATTGATTTCCAAAGCGGTTGTACCATTTTACATTCCCACCAGCAGTGTATAAGTGTTCCAGTCTTTGCACAGCCTCTCCAACTATTATTTTGTGTTTTTCGGGTTAATGCCAGCCTTGTTGGAGTGAGATGGAATCTCATCGTAGTTTTGATTTGCATTTCTCTAATGGCTAATGATTGTGAGCATTTCTTCGTGTATCTGTTAGCTACCTGAATATTTTCTTTAGCAAAGTACCTGTTTGTTATGCCTTTTTGTGGTTAGTTCACATAGATTTTTAAACATTTTTAAAAACACTTATCAAATGTATTTAAGAGCTAGTAGTGGAGGGATGAGCACATAATGAAGGACATACTACTCACATGACTTATTCTATGCCTGAAAGGTTAAGCAATATAGTTAAGTCCTTTACATTAAACAATAGTAAGACTTAACACAAAATACTTCCAAGTATCTCTGGTTAGATACAATTAGATAATACAAACTTGTATAAACATGACCCCATGTGAGGAATATGGAAACCATGGAAATAAATGATATCCTGCATCTTTGCTAAATGTGTGATCAGGGATTTTCTTAATGTTTGAAATTTGTCGTGCTATTGACTAAAACGTAGAACCCCAAATTTCTTCAAAAGACACCAAACCAAATAAAGATGATTAGTAGACAATATACTTACATGATGGCCTTTTCCTCACCAAATTAATCCCCTTAAGAAATCATGTAAATCTGTCGCTTTGATTATTACAATGTAACTGAATAATTGAATAAATATAAGAGTTGTTGACAATTTTAGGTATTTAAGCAAGCTACAAGATATAAAAAAAAAAAAAGACATAGAGGTATGGAAAAGGCATTTAATAGGAAAACAGAAAATCATGGAACCATTAGCACCAAAGGAGAGATTAAGCTTTAATGCTATTAAAATATAATTGGTAACAAATCCTACTGGATCTAACAGATGTGCCTATCTTGAGAATGATTTTAAAATAAACCAGGTAGAAGTTGCTGGTCTTCGGAAAACTTTCATAGTGGTGGAAATATCCTCACTCTAAGCTAAGCAAATCATTTGATGACAGCAAACATGGCAATAACCTTTAGCTTCTCCAGAGTGCAGAAAAAACAAACACACAAAAAAAGCAACTAAACTTGACGTTCTCAAACAGAGGGTCAAGCCATCCCACAATACCTCAGTGAGCTGATGGGCACACTACAGGATATTTTAGATTTTCAAGAAAAATACAGCACTGTGTATCCATGCTGGATACAGCATGGGCTAGTAGCTCAAGATGGTTTGTAGTTTTAATTTTAGATTACTAGATTACTTTTGATAATGGTGTATTTTCAAAACTGGGTTTGAGTATGATGTACAAATTAATATGCCATAGGAAATTAAGTTGGTGGTGTTTAATATGATTCTAAGGTTTGAGGTAAAAAAACAAGGACATGAATATTCATTAAGTTGTTTGGACATAATTACTTAAAACAAACCAACAGAACTTTTCAGTGTTTCTTTTGGCCTAAAGATCCCAAGAAAGAATTACTGGGACTTTAAGTGCACTGTAACCTGAAAAAATGTGAAAATTATTTAATACAAGAGTGATGAGTTGTTATTCCTCAGCTGTTCCAGAAATTTATAAACTTTATTGCCAAAAGTAGACTTTACAATTCAATCAGGGAGTCTGAATTCAGAAATGAAACTTCTTTCCTGAAGCTCGTATTTTACTAAAAAAAAAACAAAACCCTCTGAGTTTATGAAATATTTTCTAATTGTGTATTCTTAAATCATAGGTTGCAAGGTATCACATTTTTTTCCTAATAGAAGACTAAGAAGCCATGAATTTTAGTTGTTTGAAATATAACAGATTAAAAAAAAAGCACATTATAGCAGTCAGTGTTGGCAAGAAAACGTCCTACACTGTTGAAGGTACTGAAATGTTCCAGTGTTTTTGGAAGAATAGATGACATTATATATTATGAATAAAAATAAATTATATTTTTGGTCCAATTACATCTTGAATTTATTTCAAGGCATTGATCTGATGAGTATGTATGTATAAATATATTCATTTAAATA
Source organism: Loxodonta africana (assembly GCF_030014295.1). Taxonomy (NCBI): domain Eukaryota; kingdom Metazoa; phylum Chordata; class Mammalia; order Proboscidea; family Elephantidae; genus Loxodonta; species Loxodonta africana. The sequence goes on along the minus strand of NC_087343.1, from coordinate 109,738,428 downwards.
TTTTTATGGAGAAAAAATTGGAGGTAAAATCCTTATCAAATTATAATTAATGGAACGAATAATGTCATAAATATTTGTATCAGTTAATAGAAAATAGAAACCATTTTAAGCATTTCCACATAAAGAATATATGTCTTAAGAAGAAGTTATAGACTGCCTGAAGGTACAAAGAGGAAAGGAGAACTTACCCAGGGATTAGTAAAATCAGAAAGCTGCTACAGTGTCTATGACTAGAGAAGAAACATGGAAAATGGTATTACCCAGAGGCCAAAAATGCTGGGGTATCAGCAGCTGGTGACGCTACTGTTGGAAGCACCACTATCACCTCTTTGCATGGTAGCAGTTGCCACTACTTGCCATTATGTGGCAACCCACGGTCAGCCACAGTCACCTGCTGCTACTATAAGTAGAAACCCAGAGGGTGTACTGATAAGAATGCTGGAGTGCAGCTGCTACTGCTGCTTTCGGGAACATGCTGTCTGAACAGTAATCTGGGAGCCCAAGCTTGCCTGCCATTTGTAGAGCTGTTTCCGGAGTCAAAACAGGAATGGCTCATCTCTTTGTCCCCCTGTTCAAGATCCTGTCAGTGGCTTTCACTGGCAGAATCTGACTTGAAACCAATTTTAAAATGCATTCAGGAAATATATTTGGTTATCATCCAGCTTTCCTATAGTACAGGGAACACAGGACGGTGATGCTATTGAGAGCTAGAAAAATAACCAGAATACCCCATAATGAAATAGTATTCAATTTTCTAAGCAAATGCATTGTCTCTGTATGTATTCATAAGGACCTATGTTCACAGTATTTTCCTATTTGAAATGATCGGTTTTAAGAATAATATGTGTGTAACATGATACAAAAAGTAGCCCTGGTGGAGCAACAATCAAGTGCTTGGCTGCTAACTGAAAGGTTGGCAGTTCAAACCCACCTAGCTGCTCTGTGGAAGAAAGAGTTGGTGATCTACTCCTGCAAAGATTGCAGTTTAGAAAACCATATGGAGCAGTTCTACTCTGCCACAGGGGTCACTATCAGATGAAAATCAACTTGGTATCTCCTAACAACAGCGTGATACAATATAAATTTTATTATCTATATCTCTTGACAAAGATTAAGTCTAGGAAAGTCAAGATATGTGAAGACAGTTTTTTTCTAATAATTTACCTTTACATCGTTTGGATATTTATGATGAGTATACCTAATTTACTCACTTAATATAAACATGTATGTTTCTACGATATTCCAAAAGTAACTGATTAATCCTGCCATAAAGGATTGTATTTAATAAAGTATATCAACCAATCTACTGCTTATGTATTGTTTTCATATTGAGAAAAACCACTTTAACAGAAAAAACAATTCACCCTTTATTCACAAACATTTAGTGATACGAGAAAATGCCTATAACTGTGGAATGATCTACATTTGCTATGTGGTTGCTATGAGTCGGAATCAACTCAACCGTAACAGGTTTTGGTTTTAGGTTTTTTTGGTGTATGTGAGTAAAGGTCAAACGAACATATTTTTGTATAGATATTTACAGTCTTTCTCCACATCAGAGGACTTGAGAATTACCTGCTCAGTTTACTCCAATATTCTTGGGTAAATTTGTCTGTCAGAGTGGTTTTAAGGCTTTTTAACAGAGAATCTGGAGAATGGAAGAGATATTAAATAAGAGGTGTACCTGGCAATGGTAGGAGGTGTAGTGAGAAGTATAAGGAAACAGATAATAAAGGGATAGGAAACGGGAGGTGTATCTGGGAATACAAAGCCTACCCTTAGGCTGAAAATACCAAAAGATAGCCATGCAGATCAGAGTTTAGACTACAAGGAAAGGAATTCAAAGTAAGCATGATTTAAATGGAAAGATGCGATTTAAAGAGGTGTTCTTCAAAAGATATAGCATTAGTGGAAGACAAAAAGAAAACAATAAATGAGGGAGTACCCACTGACAACTGGATGGTAAGAAGCAAAGAAGAAAAGAGAAAGATGAAAATCTCTTAAGACAAAAGTAAACAATAGATTGTAAGAGTCACAAATGACTCATGCCAGTACCAAAACAAAAAAACAGATTATATGTATTTTGCAAAACTACAAAAAAGAGGGGATGAGTAGGCTAGGAATATTATGTAACACTCCAATACCGTAGAAGGGAATATACAGAATGTCAGGTTCACACAGACTTATTGAACAAATTCAGAAAATAAAAATTCACATCTATCAAATAAGAAAAACTGCCCCTGCAGAAATACCACGAGGAAGAAGAAAATCATAATTTTATATTCCTAGCAGAAGTAGATATACTTGAGCAAATATTTGAGGATATGAAAAAAACACCTTGAATGAGAAATTCAAAAACCATAAAATAAGTTTTTTGATTGGCTTCAGGAAAGAATGGAAGGAAAAGAAAAAAAAAAAAAATCCCAGAAATGAATAATAAAGTACAAGGCACCTAAGGGAGGATGGATTCAAATGAAATCTAATAAGGGGACATTAGAGAAAGGCAAGGGAATAAACAATAGAATGAAAATGATATAAAGAAAGAAGCAAAATGTATGAGAGAGAATACAGTAGAAATGCTAGTCAAACCAAAAAGTAATAATATTAATATTAGCAGTGCCCCTGAAGAATTCAAACAATAGAACAGAGCTGATATTTACAACAATAATCCAAGAAAAAATATTCAAGAAATAGAATAACTGATGGAGCTATACATTGAAAGGAATTTCCAGCTACCTGAAGAAATTAACTCATATTGATCACCTCTGAAACATATTTTAGTAAAACTACTTCATTTCCAAGATGAAGACAAAATCCTCAAGGCCTCCAGGAAAAAAAAAAAAATCAAATAATTCACAATACTGAAAGAATTAGACTGGCAACAGAATTTTCAAAACCAACATACAAAACAAGGCAATAACAATACAATGGATTTATAAAGCTCAATGAAAGGAAGTGTGAACTGAGGATTTCATATGCAGTCAAGGCGTTTTTCAAATATCAATGCTATAAAAAAACTTCTGGTACAAGATTTAGGGATTTCTGCACCCGTCAGTGCTTCTTAAGGAATCTGCTATAAGATGAGTTTATCCAACTAAGTGATAACTGGACAACAGCAAAAGGATTGATTGATACTAAGCATTTTAAAATATGTACATATCTATCTAACACTAAAACAAAGGTAGTGATGAAAGTGGAACGCTAATGTATAAATTATTGGATATTGTAAAAAAGAAATACTGAAAGTCAAAAAAGGGAGAAGTGAGAGGAAAATATAAAAATAAAAGAAGTACATTGTTATATAGGCAATGTTGTTCTATCGTTGTTATTAGGTGCCCTAATTGTTGTTGTTGTTGTCAGGTGCAGTCGAGTCCGTTCCAACTCATAGTGACCCTACACGGAACAGAATGAAACACTGCCCGGTCCTAAGCCATCCTTATCATCGTTGTTATGCTTGAGCTCATTGTTGCAGCCACTGTGTCAATCCACCTCTTTGAGGGTCTTCCTCTTTTCCGCTGACCGTGTACTTTGCCAAGCAAGATGTCCTTCTCCAGGGACTGATCCCTCCTGACAACATGTCCAAATATGTACGATGCAGTCTCGCCATCCTTGCTTCTAAGGAGCATTCTGGACGCACTTCTTCCAAGACAGATTGTTCTTTTAGCAGTCCATGGTATATTCAATATTCTTCGCCACCACCACAATTCAAAGGCATCAACTCTTCTTCGGTCTTCCTTATTCATTGCCCAGCTTTCATATGCATATGATGTGATTGAACATACCATGGCTTGGGTCAGGAGCACCTTAGTCTTCAGGGTGACATCTTTGCTCTTCAACACTTTGAAGAGGTCCTTTGCAGCAGATTTACCCAATGCAATGCGTCTTTTGATTTCTTGACTGCTGCTTCCATGGCTGTTGATTGTGGATCCAAGTAAAATGAAATCCTTGACAACTTCAATCTTTTCTCCATTTATCACGATGTTGCTCATTGGTCCAATTGTGAGGATTTTTGTTTTCTTTATATTGAGATGCAATCCATACTGAAGGTTGTGGTCTTTGATCTTCACCGGTAAGTGCTTCAAGTCCTCTTCACTTTCAGCAAGCAAGGTTGTGTCATCTGCATAACACAGGTTGTTAATAAGTCTTCCTCCAATCCTGATGCCCCATTCTTGTTCATATAGTCCAGCTTCTCATATTATTTCCTCAGCATACATATTGAATAGGTATGGTGAAAGAATACAACCCTGACGCACACCTTTCCTGACTTTAAAACAATCAGTACCCCCTTGTTCTGTCTGAACGACTGCCTCTTGATCTATATAAAGGTTTCTCACAAGCACAATTAAGTGTTCTGGAACTCCCATTCTTCACAATGTTATCCCTAATTTGTTATGATCCATGCAGTCGAATGCCTTTGCATAGTCAATAAAACACAGGTAAACATCCTTCTGGTATTCTCTGCTTTTAGCCAGGATCCATCTGACATCAGCAATGATATCCCTGGTTCCACGTCCTCTTCTGAAACCGGCCTGAATTTCTGGAAGTTCCCTGTCAATATACTGCTGCAGACATTTTTGAATGATCTTCAGCAAAATTTTGCTTGCATGTGATATTAATGATATTGTTCTATAATTTCCACATTCGGTTGGATAACCTTTCTTGGGAATAGGCATCGATATGGATCTCTTCCAGTCAGTTGGCCAGGAAGCCATCTTCCATATTTCTTGGCATAGATGAGTGAGCGCCTCCAGGGTTGCATCTGTTTGTTGAAACATCTCAATTGATATTCCATGAATTCCTGGAGCCTTGTTTTTCGCCAATGCCTTCAGAGCAGCTTGGACCTCTTCCTTCAGTACCATCAGTTCCTGATCATATGCTACCTCTTGAAATGTTTGAACATTGACTAATTCTTTTTGGTATAATGACTCTGTGTATTCCTTCTTGCCCTAATAGTTAGGTGTTATTAGTCAGTTCTGACTCATAGCAACCCCATGTGTAACAGACGAAAAAGTTGCCTGGTCCTGTGCCATGCTCACAATAGTAGGTACGTTTGAGTCCATAGTTGCAGCCACTGTGTCAATTCATCTCACTCAGGGCCTTCCTGTTTTTTTGCTGACCTTTTACTTTAGAAGTATGATATCTTTCTCCAGGGATTGGTCTCTGTAGTAACGTAAGCATCATCGTCCTCATTTTTAAGGAGCATTCTGGCTGTACATCTTCCAAGACAGATTTGTTGGTTTTTTGGCAGCCCGTGGTATACTCAAACTCCTTCACCAACATCATAATTCAAAGGCATCAATTCTTCTTTGGTCTTTCTTTTTCGTTTTCCAGCTTTCCATGCATTTGAGGCAACAGAAGGCAATAGCAGCGTACTGAAACAAAGAAACAAAACAAATACACACACACAGAAAACTCCTCTGGTAAATCACATAGTAAAAGATCAAACAAGAAAACAGTGGAATAAAGGCATTTAAAAAGTACAAAGTTACCCCTAGAACAAAAATACAGGTATTTTTCAATACCAAAAAGAAAAAAATTAAAAAAAGAAAAATAGAAATTTTTGTCATGGAGAAATGTAGCAGACACCACCTTGATGAAGTAATCAAAGTTAACATGAACAGTAGCAAAAATATTGACATCATGTACCATGTATATGATGTAAAAGATCTCTTTAAAATCTTAAAAAGCAAAGATATCACTTTGAAGACTAAGGTGAGCCTGACCCAAGCCTTGGTATTTTCAATTACCTCACATGCATGTGAACGCTGGACAATGAAAAAGGAAGGAGAATTGACACATTTGAATTATGGTGTTGGTGAAGAATATTGACTATGCCATGGAGTGCCAGAAGAACGAACAATTCTGCCTGGGAAGAAGTACAGCCAGAATGCTCCTCAGTTGGGAGGATAGTGAGACTTTGTCTCACTTACTTTAGACACATTATTAAACCAAGCCTTGGTATTTTCAATTACCTCACATGCATGTGAACGCTGGACAATGAAAAAGGAAGGAGAATTGACACATTTGAATTATGGTGTTGGTGAAGAATATTGACTATGCCATGGAGTGCCAGAAGAACGAACAATTCTGCCTGGGAAGAAGTACAGCCAGAATGCTCCTCAGTTGGGAGGATAGTGAGACTTTGTCTCACTTACTTTAGACACATTATTAGGAGGGAAAAATCCCTGGCGAATGACATCATACCTTTAAATTAGAGGGTCAGCTGAAAAGAGGGAGACTCTCAACAAGGTGGATTGACGCAGTAGTTGCAACAATGAGCTCAAGCATACCTACTATTTTGAGGATAGCACAGGACCAGGCAAAGCTTCATTCTGTCATACATAAGGTTACTATGAGTTGAAACCAACTCGAGGGCACCTAACAACAATAGCAACAACATGTACCCACTTACATGATGCACTGAGAAAGACACATTATTTCTGTGAAATTCTTTCTAAATACATGTCAATCTAATCAAGGGTAACTAAGGAAAACTCAAGTTGAGGCACATTTTACAACATAACTAACTTATCAGTGCTTTTCAAAGATGTCAAGTTTGTGAAAGACAAAGGAAGACTTGCCAGAATAGAGGTGACTAAAGACACCTGATGATTAAATACAATTTGGAATTCTGCAATGGATCCTGGCTAAGAAAACGGAGGGCAGTGAAAACACTCATAAAATTCAAAAAAATCAAGCTAGGTGTGTATTTTAGCTACTAGTATTATAGTAGTGTTGTTTCTCTTCATTACTAATTATACTATGATTATATAAGACTTAATATTAGTAGAAGTTAGAAGGGCATATAGTAACACTCTGTATATTTATGCAATTTATCTGCAAATCTACAATTTAAAAATAACCCAAAAAATCCCCCAAAAATAGAAAATCTAAAAATACAACTAAAATGTACTTTCATTAATGGCTGCTGTATTGACTGTGTTTCTGTGACCAACACACTGGTGTATTAGATTCATACTGCTGCTGTAACAAACTACCACAATTTTAGTGGCCTGAAACAACACAAACTTATAGTTTTAGAGGCCAGAAGTCCAAAATCGGTTTCTCTGTTAAGGTATTGGCAAGACTGGTTCTTTTTAGAGACTCTAGGGAAGAATCTGTTTCCTTTCTTTTTCAGCTTCTAGAGGCCATATAAATTCCTTGGCTCATCGCCCTTTCCTTCATCTTCAAAACCAACAGCATACCATCTTCCTTCCTCTCTCATCTGTTTCTGTCCTTATGCCTTCTCTTTCTGAATCTGATCCTCCTCTGTCCCTCTCACATGATTTCTTCTGATTACATTGTCCCAACTGGATAATCCAGGATAATTGGTCCATCTGAAAATCTTTGATTTAATCACATCTACAAAATCACGTTTAACATGGAGGTAACATATTCACATGTTGCAGAGATGAGGACATGGACATCTTTGAGGTGGGTGCTGTCATTATTCTGTCTACCAAAGAAGGTATTATGTCATTTTCTTCACATGCTCTTTGATGATTTTCTCTTTGTATTTATAGCAATTTTAGAAATCAGCAAGCAGGAGAAAACATTTTCTTTTTTGTCATTATTCGCATGTGTTTTGTTTCTGTATTTTGTTTTCATTTGGCCAGTAGCTAATGACTTGGCAGATTTATTTAAAATCTCCCAAAGGGCATATCTCTGGTCTATGGCCCCTCAGGATGTGAGTTTCTTTCTCAACTCAATGGTTCTTTTCATTTTATTTCAGCAGAAATCATCAGCAGACACAGTCCTTCCAGAGTGTAATTAGTAAGCTGGCAGCTGCAGTTCTTCTTTGATAAGTAAACCACATAAGGTAACATTCACAGGTTCCTCGGACTAAAATGTGCAGTTGCATCACTAGGGTTGATGTCATCCAGTGCAGTAACTCATGATGTCACCCCCCATACTAATTACCACAATATTGTAGCTAAAATACCAGAAAATTTGACAAAGTAAGCAACTGTAAAAACACTGGCAGCTACAAGAACAATGGCGTGTGCTTACAGTGTATGCAGATGAAGCCAAGTGATTTGAACTGTCCGTGTAATTGGGTAATAATAACAGCTCTGACAAGAACACATTAAAAACTTAAAAAGTAAATTAGTGTAGAGCTTTAGTCTTCTAGGTATATTAATACATGTAAACTGGGCTTATGAAAAAAAAATTTTGTTATCACTAACTACAGGGATATTTTTATAGAAAATAATAAATTTCTGTTGAAACACTGCACAGAAATTTTATAGAGGGTCATTGGTGTCACCCCCTCTGACAATGTCACCTGGTACAATCTGCACCCCACGTACCCCTCTAGTGATGCCACTGAGGATATGGACCTCTTAGAGATGCCGTTATTTAGTCTACTACAACGGGGTTCATATTAATTCAGTAGTTAAGTGATAGGGCTGTTAACCAAAAAAAAGCTGGCAGTTCAAATCTACCAGCCATTCCTTGGAAACCCTAGGAGCAGTTCTGCTCTGTCTTCTAGGGTCGCTAAATGGGTCAGAATAGGCTTAATGGCAACAGTTTCTTTTCTTTTTTTTTTTTTAATGGTAAATTTAGGTGTTAGCTGGGTAGCAAAAAGATAAAGAAAATAACCAAAACCAATAAATGCAGTTATTTCATTTTAATTTCTTCTTTGAATATTTAAAAATTCCCCCATTCTTTCATAATCACGTAATTTGATAAATACTATTAAAATGCTAGCTCACTGAGTTACAGTATACTATGGAAATTAATAAAACAACAACAACAATACACACGCTGGACTAAGAGTTAGAACACTGAAATTATACTATTTCTACCGATATTAATCCAAGCAGCCTTTAACACTTCTCTTAAAAACTATAGGCCTTTGTTCCCTGTTGAATCAAATAAGATATGTAATTAGATTAGTTATTTTCACACTATGCTCTTGGAAGTTACAAAACTCAGAGAAAACATTCAGGGAATTAAACAGGTAGGGCCTGCTTCTTTATGTTTTATATATCAAGCTTCTTGCTGATTTTAATTGATGACTAAAAAATTAATATTAAAAACTAGTTGGTTAAAGTGATTTTAGGATACCCTACATTTCCTATAGTCTAAACTGATTAATGAATCAACTCAAAGGCAACAGCTTTGGGCTTTTTTAATTTAAATTCACTAATAAAAACAAAGAGAGATTCCTATGATATACAAGACTCTAGACATTCTGGAAGTTATGAAAAGTAATACGTATTATCTTTGCTCTTGCAGAATATGTAAGTTGGTACAGGAAACAAAAAAACAAAACAAAACAAAAGTTGAATCCGGATCTGCCACTTTTTAGCTGCCTGACCTTAATCCTCACCTATTAACAGGCAAATGAGAATACGTTCCTCTCATGTTTATTCAAAATGTAAATGTTTATATCAAGACCTTAGTACAGAGACTGGTGCAATAAATGGTCTCTACTTGGCACTATTGTTGTTGTTAGGTGCTGTTGAGTCGATTCTGACTCATAGAGACCCAATGCACAACAGAAAGAAACACTGCCCCATCCTGAGCCATCCTTACAATCGTTGTTATGCTTGAGCTTACTGCTGCAGCCACTGTGTCAATCCACCTCATTGAGGGTCTTCCTCTTTTCCGCTGACCCTGTATTCTGCCAAGCATGATGTTCTTCTCCAGGGACTGATCCCTACTGACAACATGTCCATAGTATGTAAGATGCAGTCTAGTCATCCTTGCTTCCAAGGAGCATTCTGGTTGTACCTCTTCCAAGATAGATTTGTTCGTTCTTTTGGCAGTCCATGGTATATTCAATATTCTTCGCCAAGACCACAAATCAAAGGTATCAATTCTTCTTCGGTCTTCCTTATTCATTGTCCAGCTTTCACATGCATATCATGCAATTGAAAATACCATGGCTTCGGTCAGGTGCACCTTAGTCTTCAAGGTGACATCTTTGTTCTTCAACACTTTGAAGAGGTCTTTTGCAGCAGATTTAGCCAATGCAATGCGTCTTTTGATTTCTTGACTGCTGCTTCCATGGCTGTTGATTGTGGATCCAAGTACGATGAAATCCTTGACAACTTCAATCTTTTCTCCATTTATCTTGATGTTGTTCATTGGTCCAGTTGTGAGGATTTTGTTTTCTTTGTGTTGAGATGTAATCCATACTGAAGGCTGTGGTCTTTGATCTTCACCAGTAAGTGCTTCAAGCCCCCTTCACTTTCAGCAAGCAAGGTTGTGTCATCTGCCTAATGGTCTTCCTCCAATCCTGATGCCTCGTTCTTTATATAGTCCAGCTTCTCGTATTATTTGCTCAGCATACAGATTAAACAGGTATGGTGAAAGAATACAGCCCTGATGCACATCTTTCCTGACATTAAACCAATCGGTATCCCTTGTTCTGTCTGAACAACTGCCTCTTGATCTATGTAAAGGTTCCTCATGAGCACAATGAAGTGTTCTGGAATTCCTATTCTTTACAATGTTATTCTATATAAATATCCTATATAAATAAGACAAGGCTGTTCATATTATCTGACAAGTGAGCAATATCCAAGGTGGAGGCTTGCTGTTTAGAATGGAGCCCACTATCTAGTCAGCAGAACTGTAGGAACCAAATTGCCCTCAAGCAATTTCCACCAGTGTCTCTGTACTACTTTATGCTCAATTTCAAAACTTGAGAAGAACTGACCATTTGCACTGGGCAGCCTGTTAGCCCGCTGATCTATTTCTTTCACTTCGCTGCTCTGTTTCGTCTCACAGCCCTGCACCCCCCTCCCCCCACCCTTCTCCTGTTGTGTCAAGTTGATTCCCACTCATAGTGACCCCATGTATTATGGAGTAGAAATGTTCCATAGGGTCTTCTTGAGTGTAATCTTTTCAGAAGTAGAACACCAGGCCTTCCTTCTGCAGAGTTTCTTAGTGGGTTTGAACCACCAACCTCGGCTAGTAGCCGATCACAAACTGCTTACAACACCCTTTTCTTTTCTGTATTACAGGGGTGCTGAACTGTGGAGACCACATCATTTCCCAGGCTCTTGTGTTACATGCTTCTGGCTGGTTTGGCTAATGAAAATCACTAGAAGGCGCTTTTAGGGTCAGGACAACAAAAACCAGGATATTTTTCTCTTTCTTCTCTGCCTAGATTGGTGCTAGGCTACTAACCAAAAAGTTGGAGGTTCAAACCCAGCCTTAGATGTCTCAGAAAGAAAGGACTGGGGATCTGCTTCCAAAAGGTCACAGCCTTGGAAACCTGATGGAGCACAGTTCTACTCTGACACACATGGAGTCACCATGAGTCAGAATAGATGTGATGACAACTGGTTGGTGTCCATCTATGGCTCTTCCCGTTGGACAGGCCCACTCTAGTTCTAATTCCATCACGTGACCTAGCCCTGGGGCTCTGATAGCAGTGAGTTCTTCTCCCTTTCTAAAGATAGTCTTGGTTCTTTTGCTAATCTCCTTGCTACCTCTATTCTTTATTTTGTTTTCTTGACTTATCACCTGTATAATTCATTCTTTAGAGTCTGTTCCCTTAGTTTTAAATGATGGAAATAGTCACTATTTCCCTTGGTAAATCCTGACAAAAACACTATCCTTATGGTAAAAAAGTGGGGGGAAGTCCTAATATGCACTACTCCACCAATATGAAGGGAAGGGATGACCTCCATATGTGGAATTATTCCCCTTGATAGGAAGTCATTTTATTTCTTTTCCCTGGAAATGGGTCTAATTAAAAGATGCCTTATGTCTTAATATGGTATGCACTGTTGTTAGAACTTTAGTAGACTTTTAAAAAGTAATAGTTTTCTGTTCTCTTTTATTAAGTAGTTTATCATTTCAACCTGAGTCCAACAGTTTTCTACATGAAATGATTTAATGTTTGTTGTTAGAACTTTTATTTGTAAAACACATTACCACCACTTGTAAGTATTTCATGTTTAATGATGTGTAAATATAGCCTGCAAAGGAATGAGATGACTGGTATTTTAAGATAAATGGCAATGTTACTAAGATGATCAAAGTAATATCACAAAAGGTGACAAAATTGATAAATATGCTTAAGAAGAAAAAAGGACTATTTAGATCTTAGTGCATAGTTGATAACTCACTGACCTCAACATATTTCTTTCTCTGAAAATTAAAAATGTATCTACAGTTTTCATAATTTAGAGGGCAAGGATGTATTTTTTTCCCTAAATTTGGTAGACAAACTTACTTTTTTAAAAAAAAACTCTTCTATTTAAAGATTTTATGAACTTTGAAAGGGAATTAATTTATTTATTCATCCATCCAAAAATGTGTTGAATGTTGAATTAATAAGTATTTAGAAATATATTAGAAAATACAAGATGTAGTTCTTCACAATATTGGAATCTAGATACAGAAAAAGATACATACGTGAAATATATGTAGCAGAGAATTTTAAAACCATGAAAATGCCACCTGGAGACATCACAAGACATAAGAGTGCACTAGGAAGGGTTCAGTGAGAGGTTTAGGGCTCTCCATCTGAATCTCCTGAAATGCTTTTTGAAACTATATATCTCTACCCCTTCAGATCTACGTGGCCAGAAACTCATGGGTGAAGTCCAGGTGTTGCACCTTTGATGAAGCCAGGCTGTTTTCCCTGTTGGGAAGCGCCGGGGGGCATTAATGGCTTGTCAGTCAGAGAAGTGAGAGAGCTGTGGGATTTGATGTGGTATGGGATGGCTTTCCAAAGAAAGTGACTCTAGCAGAGCCCAGAAGTATAGCTAGGATATAGATAGGTTGATAGAGAATTGGTGTGAATTCTCAGTTAAGAGACTGGGATGTGAAGTTGGAAAAATATGCATCATTTTATAGAGACAATGGATTCACAGTCTCCCCAGAGCAGAAGTTCTATAAAAGAAAGCCCAGGAGAAAATTGAGAACATCTAATGTGTATGTGTTTTATGTTTCAACAGCAGACATACAGCTATGCATCTCACTTACGTTTCCTGACTTGGGGAGTAAAATAGCCCATAATGGGGTTCTGGAAATCTCAGAGGATTACAGACTTAGGTAATGTCTGTGTGCAGAGAAAAAGTAGACCCCAATGTTCAGATTGTTCAATGATTCTAAATCTCTTTATTTTTCTTTTTCTGTATATTAAATATTCTTCAGCCTTATGATGTATGTCATAAACCTGCCTTAAAATTCCTTACTCTACCTTGCTACTGAAAATAACTTAAAATAAATCATATTCATAAATGTGTGCAATTTAAAGAAAAATGACATTTTGCTTAAACAAATAAGTGAGATTATAAATTTGATAGTAGGAAAACTGATTAACAAAGATTTATATACAGTAATTAGCATGGTTGTTTTTTCATTTCAGGTTGTAATTGGGTTTCATTTATCATGGAATAATTTGTTTTCCATAATTTAGTAAACTGAATGAGGATTAGCAGTTTTTACTGAATGAAAAATCACTGCACTCCAGTAGAAGACATTTAAAAAATAAAATATGGCATGATTAGTTTTCTAATAATTAAATACGTGGATTTTCATAAAAATCAAATTAAAAGATTAGGCAAAATTAAAAAAAAAAACAAAAACAGAAAATCAATTATTTACTCTTTGTCATGAATGTGAAGTATTTTAGCAGACTGAGTTTTTAAATTTATACCCTTTAAGTGTCTAAACTTATTTTTTGTTGTGTGGTTATTATATGAGGATGTAAGTTCCACAAGTAGGTGTATTCATTTGTTTTGTTCATTGGATTCTTCCATGCCTAAAACAATGCATGGCACATGACACGGTTTCAAAAATTATTTATGTAGAATTAATAAAGTAATCAAAAGATTAGCACGTTCTTCTCACTAAAAAAAAATACAAACAAGATATGTATATATATATATATATAATAAAAAAGAGTTTTATTTTTTTGTCTTTCTCCTTTCTCCACTCCCCAGGATGAAATCATAGTTAATAATTTGGCATATTTTCTTATATGTGTGTTCTAAGTGCTTGTCTTCTCTTCCTCAGCAGACAAAACACAGATAAATAAATAAACCACTGCTGTTATTGACCCAGGCACATGTTGTTTTTGTTAGGTGCCCCGGAGTCTGTTCTGACTCACAGCAATCCTATGTAGGACAGAACAGAATGCAGCCCAGTCCTTTGCCATCCTCACAACTGTTGCCCATTTTCGTACCCACTGTGTCAATCCATTTCCCTGAGGGTCTTCCTCTTTTTTCACTGACCCTCTACTGTACCAAGCATGATGTCCTTCTCCAGGGACTTGTCCCTCCTGATAACATGTCCAAAGTACCTAAGATGAAGTCTTGTCACCCTTGCTTCCAGGGAGCATTTTGGCTGTACCTCTCCAAGTCAGATTTGTTTGTTCTTTTAAGAGTTCATGATATACTCAATATGCTTCACCAACACCTTAATTCAAAGGCATCAATTCTTCTTCGGTCTTCCTTATTCATTGTCCAGCTTTCACATGCATATGCAGCGATTGAAAATGTCATGGTGTCTTAGTTACCTAGTGCTGCTATAACCAAAATGGCTTCGACAAAGAGAAATTTATTATCTCACAGTGTGGGAGGCTAGAATTCCAAATTCAGTGCACCAGCTCCAGGAGACTTTCTCTCTGTTGGCTCTGGAGGAAAGCCTTTGTCATCAATCTTCCCCTGGTCTAGGGGCTTCTCAGGGCAGGGAGCCAGGTTCAAAGGACATACTCTCTTCCAGGCTCTTCTTTCTTGGTGATATGAGGTAACCTCTCTTCTCTGCTTGATTCTCTCTTTTATATCACAAAAGGAATTGACTCAAGATACAACCTAATCCTGTAGATTGGGTCCTGCCTCATTAACAGAACTACCTCTAATCATGCCTCATTCACATCACAGGGTTTAGGATTTACAACACATTGGAAAACCTCATCAGATTACAGAATGGTGGACAACCACCCAATACTGGGAATCATCACCTTGCTAAGCTGACACACATTTTTGAAGGACACAATTCAATCCATAACACATGGTTTAGGTCAGACGCACCTTAGTCCTCAAAATGACATCTTTACTTTTTAACACTTTAAAGAGATCTTTTGTAGCCGATTTGTCCAATGAAATACTTGATTTCTTGACTGTTCCCTCCATGGGCACTGATTGTGCATCCAAGTAAAATGAAACCCTTGACAATTTCAATATTTTCTACATCTATCATGATGCTGTTTATTGGCTCAGTTGTGAGAATTTTTGTTTTCTTTATGTTGAGGTGTAACCTATACCAAAGTCTATCATCTTTGATCTTCCTTAGTAAGTGCTTTAAATACTCTTCACTTTCAGCAAGCAGGGTTGTGTCACCTGTTTATCAAAGGTCGTTAATGAGTCTTCCCCAATCCTGATGGCGTGTTCTTCTTCATATAGTTCAGCTTCTTGGATTATTTGCTCACCATACAGATTGAATAAATATGGTGGAAAGATACAACCCTGACTTACACCTTTTCTGATGTTAAACCACACAGTATCCTATTGTTCTGTTTGATCGACTACCTCTTGATCTATGTACAGGTTCCTCATGTGCACAATGAAGTTCTCTGGAATTCTAATTTTTTGCAAGGTTATGTATAATCTGTTATGATCAACAGAGTCGAATTCCTTTGTGTCATTAATAAAACACAGGTAAACCTCTTCCTGGTATCCTCTGCTTTTAGCCAAGATCCATCTGACATCAGCAATGATACCCTTTGTCCCATGTTTCCTTCTGAATTCAGCTTGAATTTCTGGCAGTTCCCTCTCTATTTACTGCTGCAACTATTTCTGAATTATCTTCAGAAAAACCAGGCACATAGAATCGTCTATTTGAGAAGCAGCTTGATCACAAATTCAAGTGTTTTAAGGTATCTTCCTTATGACTTTTGTTTTAGGATTCATATTTGAAACTGTTCCCTCTGTCCACAGAACCTTTGTATTTTACATGATTAAAAAAAAAAATAAAGTAAAATAATCTCAGCAGTTTAGTATCTCAGTATATATGGCACATCCACTAGGATATGCATGAACAAAGGTCTGCTGCATCCCCTTCTGATTCTTGGAGGGATGCAGTGAATGACTGGCTAGTCACTAGATCCCCAAAGTGAGTTTTGACAATGTAAGATAATCTTTGGACTAAGTCCGACCATAAAAAGCATAGACTTGAATGTTGATGACAAGATACCATTTTGTGTGTGTGTTTGTGTGTGATGTAGTAGTAGAAAAACCAAGACTTAATTTTATTTAGGTAATGATATTTTCAGCATCTTTCCGCTAATGTTTTGAGGAGACCTCAAAGGATACATCTGAGACATCCACTGTGGAAAATAAAAATACACGTAAGATTATATAAGAATGATAGTGTATAATGTAGGTTGTAACTGTTATGTAGTAACTAATATTAGTCTGAAAAATTGGCATTGATCTTTATGTCAAAAAAGGACAATGTATTTATTTATAAATTGACATTGTTAATGAGAAGATGGCATACCACTTCCTTTGAAAATAAAATGCTACCTTTGTTACAGATTTTGAAGGAATTGCCTCCTTATCCATATATTACATTGGCTTAGAATGAGTTTGTATCTCTGTCAGAATATTTGTCAGAGGCCTAAAAATGCCTTTTTAAAGGATGCAGTTACTGACTTTTAAAATCTCATTCATCATTTAAATAATCTGAATGTAAGTAGGCTTCAGATGGTTAGGTTATTCAAAATATCACGGATTCTGAGAACAAGTAGACACTTTAGAAATAACTACCTTAACTTTTTTCATTTTACAAAAGCTGCAAAATGTCCCATGCCTTTCCATAGTTTTATTTCATTATTCAATCTTTCGTGCACATACTTTTTCAAGATGCAATAAGGTAGTGCTCGGTTAAGAAATGAGTTGATTTAAATGTTGAAGCTGGCCTAGATAAATGTGATCATTCTTCTATTCTAAACCAGTTTCATTTACATTTGTTGAGAGAAGTATTTAAATATGTTTTGTAAACTTTGAAGTACATTATAAATGAACAACGATATTATAATTATCTATTTACTTAGGTTTTTTTAGTTTATAAAAGAGAATGATTTATAACATAATTTTAAAAAATTTCTGTCAAATACACATTTTTCTATTCCGTCTGTAAAACTGTAAAAAATATTGTTTTACAGGACATTATGTCAACTGTTGTGTGCTGTCACATCAGTTCCAACCTACAGTGACCCTATGTGACAGAGTGGGACTACCCCATAGTTTCCTGGGCTGTAATCTTTACGGGATCAGATCACCAAGCCTTTTCTTCCATGAAGAGGCTAGTGTTTCATACTGCCAACCTTTCAGTTAGCTTTCAAACTCTTAACCATAACTCCACCAGAGCTCCTTATTAACTAAATTTATGCAATTGCTTCAGTTGAATTTGGAGTTTTGCCTGGAATTTCTGATTATATCTTACGGAAAAGACAAAGCTTATATAGATGATGTTTATTTTCTAGTCTCATTTAATCATGCTTGATTGGTCTATAAAATCAGAGGATTGAAAAAGTATAAAGCTTTATTTTACCATGACTAATTTGACCTTCAACAAATATTCTTGCAACCTTCCTTCCAAAGTATGGAAATTTTGAAATATTGCATTATTGCCTTTTAGATCTTAGCTTATAAATATTCTAGTGCTGCTATATTTTCTTGGCAATTTATTCTTCTTGCTTTGCTGCATCAATCCAGAACACGTTAATAGGAGATACTTGGATTATTAAATTGTTATAAAATTGAAAACTACTATAGCTTATGTTTATGTATAAGGGACATAAATGCAGCATTAATTTGCTGAATAAATCTCTAGTAACAGAAATTATTAAAACATTGATGTTTGGAGTCAAGTAGCTTGTTATAATTATATATTACATAAAAACCAAAAAACCAAACCCACTGCCGTCGAGTCGATTCCAACTCATATGGACCCTGCAGCGACCCTATATGAGATGATATGATATATCACATAAACTAATATAAAATGGGCTAAAGGTTGATTCGTTCAGCTGTGAATGAAACCCAGATTCACATCTTGAGTGGTCTGCAGTATTTTAGGATTTCTTTTTTTTTTTTTATTCCCCATAAACAGGCATTTGTAAGTGAATTGGAGAGTAAATATAATTATTTTATCATTAGCTAATTAGTAATGTAAACGGTCTTTGCTTACATTATTTTTCTGTGAATAAATGATTTAAATTAGGAAAACAGGTGTGTTATTAATTCATTAGTTTTCAGAACGCCCTCTGGAAAACATTGTAATTAGGCTCTTGAAAGAATGTTATCTTAGTGTTGACTAAATTGTTAAACTTTTATTCAAAAATGTTTCTAAATATCTAATGAGTACCTGCTAAACTCCACATATTTAATTCTGAAGTATGCCAAAATTCTAGGTATATGCATTAGCCCATTATATTGGTTTATATTAATTATTGTGTTTTCATCAATTATTGTTAAATGTTCATTCAGAAATAGCTCCATTTATCTGGACCACTTTGGGGCAGTTCTACTCTGTCCTGTAGGGTTGCTGTGAGTCAGAATTGACTCGATGGCAATGGGTTTTATCTGGACCACTTACAGAAAAATTTATTTTTAAAAAATCTACTCTTTCTCTCTCTCCCTCTCTTTTTTGTTCCCACTTCATACTTCTATTTTCTTGTACTTCTTCTTTAAATATTTAAATTATAAAATATACCAAACGAAAATGGTTTATGTTATATTCTTTTTACTCAATAGACATTAATAAGTACTCGAATTTTGCTATATACACATTATGTAATTAAAATAAATAAAACAATACAGATAGAGTTGACGTTATCATTCCCAAATTATAGTTTTTCCTTTGAGGAAGATTCATTCCACTGTGTCCATCTTTTCAAATGTGTACAATCTATGCAACAAGTGTCTGTCAGTATGTTGTACAGTAGGGGTTTGAGTGTTGCTGTGATCCTGCAAGCTACTCCACTGGCATTCAAATACCAACAGGGCCACCCATGGCAAACAAGTTTCAACTGAACTTCCAGACTAGAAAGAAGGACCTGGTGGTCTACTTCTGAAAAGAATTAGCCAGTGAAAACCTTATGAATGGTAGCAGAACATTTTCTGATACAGTGCCAGAAGACGAGCCCCTCAGGTTAGATGAGCACTCAAAATACAACTGGGGAAAAGCTGCCTCCTCAAAGTAGAGTTGACCATAATGACATGGATAGAGTCAAGCTTGGGGGATCTTCATTTGCTGCTTTGGCATGACTTAAAATGAGAAGAAACACATGCAAATATCCATTAATAATCGGAACCTGGAATACATGAAGTATGAATCTAGGAAAATTGGAAAGTGCCAAAAATGAAATGGAATGCATAAAGATTGATATCCTAGGCATTAGTGAGTTAAAATGGACTGGTATTGGTCATTTTGAATCAGACAATCATATGGCCTACTATGCCAGGAATGACAACTTGAAGAGGAATGAAGTTGCATTCATCATCGAAAAGAACATTTCAAGATCCATCCTGAAGTACGAAGCTGTCAGTGATAGAATAATATGCATATGCCTACAAGCAAGACCAGTAAATACAACTATTATTCAAATTTACACACCAACTGCTAAGGCCAAAGATGAAGAATATAAAGATTTTTACCAACTTTGGCAGTCTGAAATTGATCAAAGATGCAACAAGGATGCACTGACAATTAATTACTGTTGATCGGAATGCAAAAGTTGGAAACAAAGAAGGATCGGTAGTTGGAAAATATGACCACGGTGATAGAAATGATGCTGGAGATAGTATGATGAAAGGCCAATGACTTCTTCATTGCAAATACCTTTTTTCACCAACATAAATGGCAACTATACACGTAGACCTCACCAGATGGAATACGCAGGAATTGAATTGACTACATCTGTGGGAAAAAATTATGGAAAAGCTCAATACTATCAGTCAGAACAAAGCCAGGGGCTGAATATGGAGCAGACCATCAATTACTCATATGCAAGTTTAAGTTCAAACTGAAGAAAATCAGAACAAGTCCATGGGATATACTAGAGTATATCCCATCTGAATTTAGAGACCATCTCAAAAATAGATTTGACCCATTGAACACTGCCTGAAGACCAGATGAGTTGTGGAATCAAGGACATCATACATGAAGACAGCAAGATGTCATTAAAAAGACAGGAGGGGGAAAAAAAGACCTAAATGGACGTCAGAAGAGACTCTGAAACTTGCTCTTGAATGTCGAGTAGCTAAAGCAAAAGGAACATTTGATAAAGGAAAAGAGCTGAACAGAAGATTTCAAAGGATGGCTCAAGAAGACAAAGTAAAGTATTAAGATGACATGTGCAATGACCTGAAGATAAAAAAGCAAAAGGAAGAACATGCTCAGTATTTCTCAAGCTGAAAGAACTGAAGAAAAAATTCAAGCCTTAAATGCAATATTAAAAGATTCCACAGAGAAAATATTAAATGATGCAGGAAGCGTGAAAAGATGGAAGGAATACGCAGAGTCACTATATCAAAAAGAAGTGGTTGATGTTCAACCATTTCAGGAGGTAACATATAATCCAGAACTGGTGGTGCTGAAGGAAGAAGTCCAAGCTCCACTGAAGGCATGGGTGAAAAACAAGGCTCCAGGAATTGAGGGAATACTAATTCAAATGTTTCAACAAACCAATGCAGCACTGGAGGTGCTGACTCATCTATGCCAAGAAATTTGGAAGACAGTTATCTAGCCAACTGACTGAAAGAAATTCATATTTATGCCTATTCCCAAGAAAGGTGGCCCAACAGAATATGGAAATTATTGAACAATATCATTAATATCACATTCAAGCAAAATTTTGCTGAAGATCATTCAAAAGCAGCTGCAGCAGTGTATTGCCGGGGAACTACCAGAAATTCAAGTTGGATTTTGAAGAGGACATGGGACCAGGGATATTATCGTTAATGTAAAATGAATCCTGGCTGAAAACAGAGAATGCCAGAAAGATGTTTATCTGTGTTTTATTGATGATGAAAAGCATCTGACTGCATGGATCATAACAAATTATGAGTAACATTGCAGAGAATGGGAATTCTGGAACACTTAATTGTGCTCATGAGGAATCTACGTGGCTCAAGAGGCAGTCATTGGAACAGAACAAGGGGATACTACATGGTTTAAAGTCAGGAAAGGTGTGCGTCTGGGTTGTATCTTTTCCCCATACTTATTCAATCTGTATGCTGAGCAAATAATCTGAGAAGCTGGACTATACAAAGGAGAACAAGGCATCAGGATTGGAGGGAGACTCATTAACAACCTGTGCTATGCAGGTGACCCAGCTTTGCTCGCTGAAAGTGAACAGGACTTGAAGCACTTACTAATGAAGATCAAAGACCACAGCCTTCAGTATGGATTACACCTCAACATAAAAAAAAAAAAAAAATCCTCATAGTTGGACCAATAAGCAACACCATAATAAATGGAGAAACGATTGAGGTTGTCAAGGATTTCATTTTACGTGGATTCACAATCAACACCCGTGGAAGCAGCAGACAATAAATCAAAAGATGCATTGCATTGAGCAAACCTGCTGCAAAAGACCACTTTAAAGTGTTGAAAAGCAAAGATGTCACCTTGAGGGATAAGGAGCACCTTACCCAAGCCATGGTGTTTTCAATTGCCTCATATGCATGTGAATAAGGAATAAGGAAGATGGAAGAAGAATTGAGGCCTTTGAATTCTGGTGTTGGTGAAGAATATTGAATATACCATGGACTGCCAAAAGAACAAACAAATCTCTCCTGGAAGAAGTACAACCAGAATGCTCCTTATAACAAAGGATAGCAAGACTCACATATGTTGGACATTTTATCAGGATGGATCAGTCCCTGGAGGACACCTTGCTTGGTATAGTAGAGGGTAAGCGAAAAAGAGGGAGTTCCTTAACCAGATGGATTGACACAGTGCCTGCAACAATGGGCTCAAGCAAAACAACAATTGTGAGGATGGTTCAGGACCTGGCAGTGTTTTACTCTGTTGTGCATAGGGTAAGCAAGCAGACAGTACCTAACAACAACTATCTATGTTTGTATGTGGACTTAAACATGTTGTTGTTAGTGCTCTTCCAGTCAGCTCCAACTCATGGAAACCTTATATAATAACAGAATAAAATGCTGCCCAGTCTTACATCATCTTCATGATTGTTGTTGTTGTTGCTAGGTGCCTTCGAGTCAGTTCCAACTCATAGCGACCCTAAGCATAACAGAATGAAACACTGCCCGGTCCTGAGCCATCCTTACAATCATTGTTATGCTTGAGCTCATTGTTGCAACCACTGTGTCAGTACACCTCATTGAGGGTCTTCCTCTTTTCTGCTGACTTTGTACTCTGCCAAGCATAATATTCTTCGCCAGGGACTGATCCCTCCTGACAACATGTCCAAAGTATGTAAGACGCAGTCTCGCCATCCTCGCTTCTAAGGAGCATTCTGGTTGCACTTCTTCTAAGACAGATTTCTTCTTTCTTTTGACAGTCCATGGGGTACTCAATATTCTTCGCCAACACAATTCAAAAGCATCAATTCTTCTTCGGTCTTCCTTACTCATTGTCCAGCTTTCACATACACGTGATAGGATTGAAAATACCATGGCCTGGGTCAGGCGCACCTTAGTCTTCAAGGTGACATCTTTGCTCTTCAACACTTTGAAGAGGTTTTTTTTTGCAGCAGATTTACCCAATGCAATGCATCTTTTGATTTCCTGACTGCTGCTTTCACGGCTGTTGACTGTGGATCCAAGTACAATGAAATCCTTGACAACTTCAATCTTTTCTCCATTTATCATGATGTTGCTCATTGGTCCAGTTGTGAGGATTTTTGTTTTCTTTATGTTGAGATGCAAACCATACTGAAGGTTGTGGTCTTTGATCTTCATCAGTAAGTGCTTCAAGTCCTCTTCACTTTCTGCTGATGCAAGGTTGTGTCATCTGCATTACGCAGGTTGTTAATGAGTCTTCCTCCAATCTTGATGCCCCGTTCTTCTTCATATAGTCCAGCTTCTCAGATTATTTGCTCAGCATACCGATTGAATAAGTATGGTGAAAGAATACAGCCCTGACACAAACCTTTCCTGACATTAAACCAATCAGCACACCCTTGTTCTGTCCGAACAGCTGCCTCTTGATCTATGGAAAGGTTCCTCATCAGCACAATTAAGTGTTCTGGAATTTCCATTCTTCGCAATGTTATCCCTAATTTGTTATGATCCATACAGTCAAATGCTTTGCATAGTCAATAAAACACAGGTAAACATCCTTCTGGTATTCTCTGCTTTTAGCCAGGATCCGTCTGACATCAGCAATGATATCCCTGGTTCCACGTCCTCTTCTGAAACCAGCCTGAATTTCTGGCGGTTCCTTGTCAATATACTGCTGCAGACGTTTTTGAATGATCTTCAGCAAAATTTTGCTTGAAGCGATATTAATGATTTTGTTCTATAATTTCCACATTCGGTTGGATCACCTTTCTTGGGAACAGGCATAAATATGGATCTCTTCCAGTCAGTTGGCCAGGGAACTGTTTTCCATATTTCTTGGCATAGACGAGTGAGCACCTCCAGCACTGCATCTGTTTGTTGAAACATCTCAATTGATATTCCATGAATTCCTGGAGCCTTGTTTTTCGCCAATGCCTTCAGAGCAGCTTGGACTTCTTCCTTCAATACCATGGGTTCCTGATCATATGCCACCTCTTGAAATGGTTGAACATCGACTAACTCTTTTTGGCATAATGACTCTGTATATTCCTTCCATCTTCTTTTGATGCTTCCTGCATCGTTTAATATTTTCTCCATAGAATCCTTCACTATTGCAACTTGATGCTTGAATTATGTCTTCAGTTCTTTCAGCTTGAGAAATGCCGAGCATGTTTTTCCCTTTGGTTTTCTATCTCCAGCTCTTTGCACATGTCATTGTAATACTTTGTCTTCTTGAGATGCCCTTTGAAGTCTTCAGTTCTTTCACTTCATCAATTCTTCCTTTTGCTTTAGCTGCTTGAAGCTCAAGAGCAAGTTTCAGAGTCTCCTCTGACATCCATCTTGGTCTTTTCTTCTTTCCTGTCTTTTCAGTGACCTCTTGCTTTCTTCATATATGATGTCCTTGATGTCATTCCACAACTCGTCTGGTCTTCGGTCACCAGTGTTCAATGCATCAAATCTATTCTTGAGATGGTCTCTAAATTCAGGTGGGATATACACAGGGTCATATTTTTGCTCTTGTGGACTTGCTCTGATTTTCTTCAATTTCAGCTTGAACTTGCATATGAGCAATTGATGGTCTGTTCCACAGTCAGCCCCTGGCCTTGTTCTGACTGATGATATTGAGCTTTTCCATCGTCTCTTTCCACAGATGTAGTCAATTTGATTTCTGTGTGTTCCATCTGGCGAGGTCCATGTGTATATATAAAAAAAAAATATGTATAGTCGCAGTTTATGTTGGTGAAAGGAGGTATTTGCAATGAAGAAGTCGTTGGTCTTGCAAAATTCTATCATTCGATCTCTGGCATTGTTTCTATTACCAAGACCATATTTTCCAACTACTGATCCTTCTTCTTTGTTTCCAACTTTGACATTCCAATCACCAGTAATTACCAATGCATCTTGATTGCATGTTCGATCAATTTTAGACTGCAGCAGCTGATAAAAATCTATTTCTTCATCTTTGGCCCTAGTGGTTGGTGCGTGTATTTGAATAATAGTCGTATTAACTGGTCTTCCTTGTAGGCATATGGATATTATCCTATCACTGACAGCGTTGTACTTCAGGATAGATCTCGAAGTGTTCTTTTTGACGAGGAATGCAACACCATTTCTCTTTAAGTTGTCATTCCCAGCGTAGTAGACTATATGATTGTCCAATTCAGAATGGCGAATGCCAGTCCATTTCAGCTCACTAGTGCCTTGGATATCAATGTTTATGCTTTCCATTTCATTTTTGACACTTTCCAATTTTCCTAGATTCATACTTCATACATTCCAGGTTCTGATTATTAATGGATGTTTGCAGCTGTTTCTTCTCATTTTGAGTCGTGCCACATCAGCAAATGAAGGTTCTGAAAGCTTTACTCCATACACGTCATTGAGGTCGACTCTACTTTGAGGAGGCAGCTCTTCCCCAGTCAACTTTTGAGTGCCTTCCAACCTGGGGGGCTCATCTTCCAGCACTATATCAGACAATGTTCCACTGCTCTTCATAAGGCTTTCATTGGCTAATGCTTTTCAGAAGTAGATTGCCAGTTCCTTCTTCCTAGTCTGTCTTAGTCTGGAAGCTCAGCTGAAACCTGTCCTCCATAGGTGACCCTGCTGGTATCTGAACACCGGTGGCCTAGCTTCTAGCATCACAGCAACATGGAAGCCCCCACCGTACGACAAACTGACAGACATGTGGGAGATCTTCATGATTATTGGTATGATATTATGTGTATATATGTGTGTGTGTATACCAAAATCAAAAACCAAAACTGTTGCGATGAAGTTGATTCACACCCAAAGGGACCCTATAGGATGGAGTAGAACTGCCCCGTAGGATTTCCATGGAGCAGCTGGTGGATTCCAACTGTTAACTGCTGGCTTTTCTGTTAGCAGCCAAGCTCTTAACTACCGCACCACCAGGGCTCCATGTATACATACATACATATATAAATATCATATATAGTATTGATTTAGTTGTTTGTAAATATTTCTTAACTGGTGTCATAGAAATTATATTGTGTATATTCTTTGTATATTCTTTTTAGGAGCCCTGGTAGTGCAGTATTTAAGAGCGCTGCTTTGAAACTAACCAATAGGTCTGCAGTTTGAACTTACCAACCCACTAGCCCTCCAGGAGAAAGATGTGGCAGTCTGTTTCCGTAAAGATTTACAGCCTTGGAAACCCTATGGCGAAATTCTACTCTGCCCTACAGGGTCTGTATAATTGGAATTGACTGGAAGGCAATGGATTTGTTTTGGATGTATTGTTTATAATTTTTCATCTTTCACTTAAAATTATACTTTTAAGATTTACCCGTGTTGACTCAGATAGTATAGTCCGTTAATTTAAAAATTAAGGAAAAAAAATTTGTAAAAATGGTCCAAAATTTATTTGTCCATTTTTCTTTTAATAGGCATTTGGTGGTCTTCAAAGTTTTATTATCATAGAGAGTGGTGATATAAAAACCCTCATACTTGTGTTTAGATGTACATATTGAAGTGTGATATGAGTAGCAAAAGGACAGACTAAACAAAAGCATATGGCATGTCATATAGTTTACTTTCTTAAAGAAAGGTTTTATTTGCACCCAAGTTACCCAGAGCTCTTCACATATAGAAATATTATTGCTTACTTTTGAGTTGTCATCATCTTTATTTTTCTTTTCCATTTTTTGAAGTTACTATATTTATCTTGCTATTTTTTTTTATTCCGTATAGCTATAGGGTTGCTATGAGTCAGAATCTATAGCAACGGGTTTTTTTTTGTTTGTTTTTTCCGTAAAAATTTTAAAATTAGTTTATTGATATCCATAAAGCAAGCCTTTTGGGGTTGTACAAAATCTATAGACCAAATGGAAAAAATGTCACACAATTGAACAATATTGACTATTTCAATGCAGGAATGCAGTATATCAGTATTTTTATAGCACACAGATCCTGCATATTGTCTGTTAGATTGATATCTAAGTATTTCAGTTTTTTTTTTTTGGTGCTATTTTATATGGTGCCTTAAAAATTTCAATTCCATTTTTGTTTATAATAATTAGGAATACTATTTTAAAAAGTTGTATGTGGACGAAATACCCTGAGGCCTTTTTTAGGAGATTTTGTATGTTCTTTGGAGTTTTCTATAGACAGAAGCATGTAATCTGCAAATACAAACTTTTTTTTTCTCTGATTTTTATCCCTTTTATTTCTTTATTTCCCTTATTGTAGTGGCTGGAAATTCCAGTTTGATTCTAAATAAAAGTCAAGAGAGAGAGGATATCATTGTCTTATTTACAAATTTAGGAGGAATGTCTCCAGTCATCCAATGTAAGTGTATCATTAGCTGTATGTTTTTATGAGCTCCCTTTATCAAATTAAAAGTATTCTCTTCCATTCATACCCTGTTGGTGTTTTTTTTATCATAAATATATGTTGAATTTTGTCAAATGTCTATTTTTTCCTGAGTCTAATGATATATGATCGTGTGGCTTTTCTTATTCAGCCTGAAAATAGTGATTATTTTTTTAATGTAAAACTTGCCACACATTTTTTCCATAAAGCCCATTTGATTGTGAAATAGTCTTTTTTCTGTATTGCTGAATTTAGTCAGCTAATATTATTTTGAAGTCCTTTTTGGGTGTATGTTTATAAGGTGTGCTGATCTCTAGTTTTATTTTCTCGTAACGTTTTTGTCTATTTTAATGATATGGAAATACTTGCCTTATAAGATGACTTGAGATGTCTTCCCTCGGGTTCTTTTATTCTGGAAGAGATTGTGGAGGATTGCTGTTGATTCTTGTATATGGTAGAATTCACAGTGAATTTCTTATTTCAAAAATTTTTAAATATAAATTCAGTTTTTGGAATTTCAAGATAGGGCTCCAGTTTATTTGTTTCATCTTCAATGAGTTTGGATCTTTCCAAGAATTGTCAGATTTATGAGCGAAGAGATTTAATGTATTTTCTTATTATCCTTTATTATCTTTGTAGTCTCTAGTGACATCTCTTTTTTTCTTGATATTGGTAATTTGCATTTTTCCTTTGGTAATTTCAGTTAATTTTATTGACCTTTTCAAAGAACTACCTTTTGATTTTGTTTATTTATTTTTTCCTTTCCTCTTTTTAACTTCAGTGACTTCATTTATTTGTTATTTTCTTCCTTCAGCTTGCTTTGGTTTTAGTTTGCTGTTCATATTCTAATTTCTTAAATTGGAAGTTTAGATTATTAGTTAAGATCCTCCTTTTCTAATGTAAAATTTAATGCACTAATTTATCTTTATGTACTTTTTTAGATATAGCTCATAAATTTTGATATCTTCAATTTTCAGTTTTTATTCAGTTAAAAGTATGTTTTAATCTCCCTAACACTTCCTCTTTTATCATTGTTTGATTGTATGGGATTTGTTTAATTCCCACTTATTTGGGAATTTTCCTATTTTTTAAAAAAACAGGCCAAATTATTTTACGATTTGAGAATACACATTGTTATTTCTATTATTTTTATTTTGTTGAGGTGTGTTTTGTGTACCAGAATATGGTCTATCTTGGCATGTGCTGCATACGCATTTGAAGAAAAATTATATTCTGCTGTTTTTGGCTGAAGTGTTCTTAGTGTCAGTTAACTCTAGTTGGATTATAGTTGTGATAGATATTTTACAACAATGGAAAGGAAAAAGTGAGAGTAGCAGTGGAGACTGCTTATACAACCAAAAACGTTGCAGGATTTTGTTCCTTGGTTTGAAGATTTAGGGTCATGGTTTCATAGGACATCCTAGTTAATTGGACTAATAATGTGTTTAGTGCTTCTGTTCTAACTCCTAGTTCATTGCATAGTGCTTGGGGTCTTAAATGTTTGCAAGGTATGACAATTGGTCTCTTTTTTCCTGGAGCAACAGAAGAATAAAGGGAGTCAGAAATAGGAGGATATGGAATGTGTGGCTCATTGCCTCCATGAACAACTGCCTCCTTTACCATGAGACCAGAGGAACTGGATGGAGCCCAGCTACCATTACTGAATATTTTGATCAAAGATTCTACAGAAGAATCCTGATCAAGGGGAGAATGCAGTATAGAAGTTTAAATTTTCATAGAGAATTTCTGGAGCCATGAAAGCTGGTTGAACTTCTAAAACTATTGCCCCATGATAATCCTTAAACCTTAAACCAAAAATATTCCCTGAAGTCTTCACAATAGTCTAGCTTAACTAGTAAAAAAAAAAAAAAAAAAAATCTGCCATGAACATTATACTTACTTAAGAACTATCTATATGGGATTAACGTGACAACAGCAACCCAAAAAATTAGATAGGAACCTTAGAGGCAATAAGTTTATGTTAATAGGGGAAGAAAAACTCAGAAAAAAGAGGGTAAAAATGAATGCACAACTGAGAGAATGCAAACAATGTCAATGAATTGTACATGTAGAAATGGTTGAATTAGCATGTTTTGCCGTGTATTTTCTCAACAACAACAAAATTAAACAAAAAAAAAAGAAAAAATATATACTAATTATGGTTTCAGCTATGGCATATGAAGAGCTTAAAAATCATAACTCCTATACTTATAACAAGAACAAGCTGGAAAAACTAAAAGTCAGCCATTTTCTGGAATCCATCAGAGATCTGATGTAGTAGGGCAAAGAATCTCCTCAAAATCTGGAGAGACAGGTATATCCAGAAAAATATAGTAATTAATTTCTGCTTACCTCCAAGATGCTTGTAGAGTATGTGGGATATTTTATACCTCCTCTATTTTTTCTATTGAAATTAAGCAAATTATGGCTGAGAATAAGCAACAGGAACCCATTCTTCCATTCTGATTCCAACATCTTCAGTGAGTAGCTTCATATGGGGAAAGTTTGATAAGCTGACAATTCAGATTTAAAGAAAACTGGCAAAAGAAAACAAGTTCCACGTGGTGCAGTTCTGTTGCCAGTTTACTGCACTGTTTAGTCATGTTTCACTCTGTAAGCTGCATGGAGAAAGGCTTCACGTTGGCTTTTCTCTGCCTTGTTATCAGCCCCCAAACAACATTGAGCAGTGGGGGATGCATAAATCCTGACTCCTTGTCACCCATGGGAAAGCTGGAGTTTTAATCTTTTCTCTTTCATGAAGCACTCAAGCATCATTTTCTGTTGGCAGATTGATCTCTTCCCTCTCACAGCAGGACTTTCTGTTTTGTTATTCAGAAGCTTTGTATCAAAAGACAGAAAAGGAATCAATTTGAAAGTCTGGTCTGGATATTTGTGTTGTTTCTCAGTTTTCTAAGTAGTATTTCTATAAGCATTATTGTTATTTTGTGGTCAATACTCATGGCTAAAAAAAGCCTGTTCACTTTAGAGAGAATAAAAAACAAAGGCCCTCTTTCTTCACATAATCCACCAAACCAAGCAAGTTTTCTCACGAGGACTAGGAAACACTAAATCTTATATAAATGGTTTATGAATCATTTTCCCAGAGGGTGTTATGAAAACCTGCTACCTTTTACATATTCTTCCCACTGAAGTGCATAATTTTATACTTGATTTTTAAGAACCTCTCCCCCAAACATGACAAAGAAAATGTTTAGGATAACTTGATATGACTAAAGATGAAACTGAGAGTCTGTGTGTCCAGGATTACAAACTGTACTCATTAGAATGTCATGTTTGACTTGAACATATGAACTGATACCACCCCACTTAAATGTCGTCGACTAGTCAGGTCACTGTTTCTGTAATGTTTTGGCTTAGATTTATCTTTAGTGTGTCAAAAATGATTCTTAATCCCCATATTTGTCTTCTAAGAACAGTTCTGGGAACAAAATTAAGTTTGGAGGTAATCCCTGCTCCATGACACAGGCCATTCAGGCCCTCCCAGGTCCTAGCCTACTGGTCTCCAAAATAATGCATCTCATCCCAACCTCTACTCGGATTGACTCTTCCTCTGGAAAATATCCTTTCCTTTCTACAAGACATTCTTTAAGTTAGACCCAACACATGCCCTGCCTCCTCAGAGAAACCTTTTCTGACAATTATACAGCATACTATATCTCTGCCTACCAGAGAAACTTTCCATGTATTTAAAATTTTATCGATGTTGATATTGATAGACACTGTTGTGGCAAATGGCTTTGTGCTCAGTTGTTATGAGAAACACTCAACATTTTCAAATAATGCCATTCACTTTTCCCATGCATAGCAGGCTTTTACAAAGCTACTGACAAAAAACTGTTTACATAAAACTGCTTTGTCCCCAAGGAAAGTTGATGCTGAATAGAAAAAACACGTGTCCTTCTTGGTCTTTATTAGCAGCTCTTCAACCAAATATATTCACTTGCTTCCTGGAAAAGACTTGAACTGATAAAATATTCTTTGTAGTCAATCGAATTATATAACTAAGCATTTCTCATTCTGTGCATTATGTGTCATTATTTCCTATTGCAGATATTAAAATAAGCTCAATATTCATGTAGAAAAAATTGTCTTAAGCAAATGCAGGCAGCATGCTCTGTGCCCTCTCAACTAAGTGACTGCTGCCCCCAATTCTATAGATACATGCAGGTCTCTGTAAATTTGTGACAATTCAAGAGGATAAATAACGATATTTCTTGATACTATAGCATATTGGTTGTGGAGGCCATTGTATTCTGCACTCTTATAGCAGCCCTTCCCTTTTGTCATACTTGTAATCTGTATTTTTTTTGTATTTATTGCATTATTAATAAAGGCCCAAACTATTTCACTGGTGAACTGTACAAAACCTTTAAAAAAGAAATAGTACAGTTTTTCTAAAATCAGTTCCAGAAAATAGAAGCAGAGGGAACACTTTTAACTCATCCCATGAGGTCAGCATTACCCTAATACCAGGCAAAGACATTACAAGATGAAAAACTGCAGATCAATATTTCCCATGCCACAAGGCTCCTTACTGGTAATCCTAGCTAAGGTAAATACTTATGGAGAGTCAGTTAATAGAAAATTTCTAATTTCAGTTCTTGGGAACATCACTCATACACTTACAAAAAAAAATTATAGAAACTGAAAAACAATAACTTTTGGTAGACGCTTCAGAAAGCTGAGGTTGCAGAGCAAACCTCCACACTGAAATCTGGAGAGACATGGGCCCACAGAGAGATAGAGCAACTGATATTTGCTTACCTGAATCAGAAACTGTTAGACTATAATCTGGTAGCAACAGTTATATAGTAATTTTCATGAATAGCTGGACTAGCTTGAGAATGAGACAGTCTCAGACCCTGCAATCTCAGAGGGTCCCACACTTTCATGGATTTTATATCCAGGAGTTCCACCAAGTTCTAAGGGTGAAAAACCTATAAATATTCCCTTGTGGCCCTGACAGGAGGAGTGAAAATAACCATTTTGAAACAAATCCAGGATCTTTTCATACCAAATGACTACCCTCCATGAAACGGGCTACACGAGAGCACAGTCCCGGCAGGGAAAAGGACATTCCTTCCCACTCCAGACCCCCAAGACATCTTGTTTCACCTAAAGAGAAAACTGAGCTTCAGGAAAATAGGTTGAGAATACGTAAGCAGAAGAAAAAATAAATAAAAATTAGAGCAGAATTCATGAAATTTAAAACAGGAAAACAGTAGAGAAAATCAACAAAACTAAACCTGGTTCTTTAAAAAGATCAATGAAATCAATAAATTTATAGCTAGAATAACGGAGAAAAAAATGGAGAAGACACAAATTACTAATATCAAAAATGAAAGAGGGGCCATCCCTACTGACCCTGTAGATATGAAAAGGAAAATAAAGAAATATTATGAACAAGTCTAAACATACAAATTTGAGAACTTAGATGAAATGGGTCAATTTTTTGGAAAGACACAGTCTACCAAACTCACACAAGGAGAAATAGATAATCTGAATAGTCCTTGATTTTTAAAGTAATTGAATCAATAATTAGTCACTTTCTAAAACAGAAACCACCAGGCCCAAACTGTTTCACTGGTGAATTGTACAAAACCTTTAAAGAAGAAATAGTACAGTTTTTCTAAAATCAGTTCCAGAAAATAGAAGCAGAGGGAACACTTCTAACTCATTCCATGAGGTCAGCATTACCCTAATATCAGACAAAGACATTACAAAATGAAAAACTACAGATCAATATTTCCCACGAACATACATGCAAAAAATTTCAATAGCAAATAGAGTTCAACAATATATAAAAAGGAATTAGAGGCGGGGCCAAGATGGCCGACTAGGTAGATGCTACCTCGGATCCCTCTTGCAACAAAGACTCGGAAAAACAAGTGAATCGATCACATACATAACAATCTACGAACCCTGAACAACAAACACAGATTTAGAGATGGAGAACGAACAAATACGGGGAAGCAGTGACTGTTTTTGGAGCCTGGAGCCAGAGTCCCAGTAAGGTAACCTTGGCGCCGGGCTTAGGTCGGGGCCCAGGGGAGCTGAACACAAAATCTTGTGATGGCGCAAACAAGGGGCTCGGCCCTACCCTCCTGAACTGACCCTGGGAGGGGGCCCAGCCGGTCCGCGCGGGTGGCGTGGCGACGTGGCTGGTGGGAGAATTCCCCGGGAGGCAGTGACTGGTTTTGGAGCCAGGAGTGCAGCTGGGCACTGTCACGGAGCAAGCAAGGGGCGTAACCCTACTCCCCTGAACTAACCCCGGGAGGGGGCCCAGCTGGTCCTCTGAGGTGGCGCGGCGACGCAGCTGGTGGGACGAGAAGTCCCCGTGAGTCAGCGACTGATTTTGGAGCCGGGAGTGCAGCGTCCCAGCAGGGGAACCTTCACGCTGGGCTTTGGACTAGCAGCAGAGGATCTGATCTCGGCTTCAGCGGGTCAGACCCCCCGGGGGCAATCTCCACACAGCCAGCACACATAGGCGACCGTCTCTCGGGAATCTCAGATAAAATAGTCATTCCAAGCAAGATAAGCAACTTTGGCTATATTCTGGGGTGCTACTCTCCTTTTTTTACTCTCCTGTTTCTCTGAACCCTCCCCCACCCTTCCCAGGCGGCTTCATTAACATTGGAATTTCCTGAGCCAGAGGGAGAATGGCTCCGGTTCCGCGGCGGCTTTGCTTTTCCCTTTTTTTTTTTTTGGTCTTTTCCTAACCCATTCTTCCGGCCTGAAAGAAGGAACCACGAAAAACCCAGGGACCAAAAATCCATCCCTAATTGGACTAAAAACACAGAAACAGCTACAGCCAAGCATATATGATCCAAATCTCAGACTTTCATCCTTACAGGGAACAAGGTGGTGGTTATAATCCAAAGGCAGTTCTCACAGGGATCTGACTGCATTTTTTTTTTAAGCGGATTTTCTGGAAAAACAAGGTTCCCAGGTCTGATATCTCTGCTTATTCAA
Source organism: Loxodonta africana (assembly GCF_030014295.1). NCBI lineage: Eukaryota > Metazoa > Chordata > Mammalia > Proboscidea > Elephantidae > Loxodonta > Loxodonta africana. The sequence continues at coordinate 109,704,376 of NC_087343.1, read as the reverse complement.
CAGAGTCCTAACTGAGCCACAACAGGAAACTGAGGGCTGAAGCTCCCCCCAGCCCATCTAGCCTCTTGCCTTAGGGGTTTAAGGAGGGTGACACCTACCAATCAGTAGAGGTACTTGCATTGGGGGCCTAAGGTACAGCTCCAGTGCCCTCCCACCAAGGTGCTACAGGAATAGACACACACCTACCTCACTGACACTTGCAGGAAGCCTATCAGCATCCTGCCCCCCTGGAGGGTGAACCTCAGCTGCTAATAGAATCTAGTGCACACAACTATCACCACTACTTCTCGAGGTGGATAGGTGTGAGGGTGCAGCACACACTTGATGACCCAAAATCAGATTCTACTCAAGAATAGTGAATGGACTCAGGCATACATATCTGGCAACAGCCCAAACCAGCTGGTAATAGGTCATAAGTAAGTCAAGGGCTACAACAATCAAGACAGCACAATCTAGTAGCCCATCCACGTATATTGAAAGAAAACAAGATAAGACTCAGTGAGCAGATATAGAATAAATCACTACAATATCTTAGTAATGGCTCAGAGACAGCAGTCGATATCAGATCACATAAAGAAGCAGACCATGACAGCTTCTACAACCCCCCAAACAAAAGAATCAAAATCTTTCCCAAATGAAGATACAATCTTGGAATTATCAGATACAGAATATAAAAAACTAATTTACAGAATGCTTCAAGACATCAGGGATGACCTCAGAAACGAAATAAGGCAAACTGCAGAAAAAGCCAAGGAACACACTGATAAAACAGTTGAAGAACTCAAAAAGATTATTCAAGAACATAGTGGAAAAATTAATAAGTTGCAAGAATCCATAGAGAGACAGCATGTAGAAATCCAAAAGATTAAAAATAAAATTACAGAATTAGAAAACGCAATAGGAAGTCAGAGGAGCAGACTCGAGCAATTAGAATGCAGAGTGGGAGATCTGGAGGACCAGGGAATTAACACCAACATAGCTGAAAAAAAATCAGATAAAAGAATTAAAAAAAATGAAGAAACCCTAAGAATCATGTGGGACTCTATCAAGAAGGATAACTTGCATGTGATTGGAGTCCCAGAACAGGGAGGGAGGACAGAAAACACAGAGAAAATAGTTGAAGATCTGCTGACAGAAAACTTCCCTGACATCATGAAAGACGAAAGGATATCTATCCAAGATGCTCATCGAACCCCATTTAAGATTCATCCAAAAAGAAAAACACCAAGACATATCATCAAACTTGCCAAAACCAAAGATAAAGAGAAAATTTTAAAAGCAGCCAGGGAGAAAACAAAGGTCTCCTTCAAGGGAGAATCAATAAGAATAAGTTCAGACTACTCAGCAGAAACCATGCAGGCAAAAAGGGAATGGGATGACATATACAGAGCACTGAAGGAGAAAAACTGCCAGCCAAGGATCATATATCCAGCAAAACTCTCTCTGAAATATGAAGGCGAAATTAAGATATTTACAGATAAACACAAGCTTACAGAATTTGCAAAAACCAAACCAAAGCTACAAGAAATACTAAAGGAAATTGTTTGGTCAGAGAACCAATAATATCAGATAGCAGCACAACACAAGGTCACAAAACAGAACATCCTGATATCAACTCAAATAGGGAAATCACAAAAACAAATTAAGATTAATTTAAAAAAATGCTCATAACAGGGAATCATTGAAGTCAATATGAAAAAGATCACAATAATTAAAAAGAGGGACTAAATACAGGTGGCATAGAACTGCCATACGGAGAGTGATACAAGGCGATATAGGACAATACAACTTAGGTTTTTACTTAGAAAAATAGGGGTAAATATTAAGGTAACCACAAAGAGGTATAACAACCCCAGAACTCAAGATAAAAGCCAAGAAAAACGTAACGACTCAACAAACATAAAGGCAAACACTATGAAAATGAGGATCTCACAATTTACTAAGAAAAATGTCTCAGCACAAAAAAGTAAGTGGAAAAATGAAATTGTCAACAACACACATAAAAAGGCATCAAAATGACAACACTAAACACTTATTTATCTATAATTACGCTGAATGTAAATGGACTAAATGCACCAATAAAGAGACAGAGAGTCTCGGACTGGAAAAAGAAACACGATCTGTCTATATGCTGCCTACAAGAGACACACCTTAGGCTTAGAGACACAAACAAACTAAACCTCAAAGGATGGAAAAAAATATATCAAGCAAACAATAAGCAAAAAAGAAGAGGAGTAGCAATATTAATTTCTGACAAAATAGACTTTAGATTTAAATCCACCACAAAGGATAAAGAAGGACACTATATAATGATAAAAGGGACAATTGATCAGGAAGACATAAACATATCAAATATTTATGCACCCAATGACAGGGCTGCAAGATACATAAATCAAATTTTAACAGAACTGAAAAGTGAGATAGACACCTCCACAATTATAGTAGGAGACTTCAACACACCACTTTCGGAGAAGGACAGGACATCCAATAAGAAGCTCAGTAGAGACACGGAAGACCTAATTACAACAATCAACCAACTTGACCTCATTGACTTATACAGAACTCTCCACCCAACTGCTACAAAGTATACTTTTTTTTCTAGTGCACATGGAACATTCTCTAGAATAGACCACATATTAGGTCATAAAACAAACCTTTGCAGAGTCCAAAACATCGAAATATTACAAAGCATCTTCTCAGACCACAAGGCAATAAAACTAGAAATCAATAACAGAAAAACCAGGGAAAAGAAATCAAATACTTGGAAAATGTAAAAAGACTGGGTTATAGAAGACATCAAGGAGGGAATAAGGAAATTCATAGAATGCAACGAGAATGAAAATACTTCCTATCAAAACCTCTGGGACACAGCAAAAGCAGTCCTCAGAGGCCAATTTATATCGATCAATGCACACATACAAAAAGAAGAAAGAGCCAAAATCAGAGAACTGTCCCTACAACTTGAACAAATACAAAGTGAGCAACAAAAGAATCCATCAGGCACCAGAAGAAAACAAATAATAAAAATTAGAGCTGAACTAAATGAATTAGAGAACAGAAAAACAATTGAAAGAATTAACAAAGCCAAAAGCTGGTTCTTTGAAAAAATTAACAAAATTGATAAACCATTGGCTAGACTGACTAAAGACATACAGGAAAGGAAAGAAATAACCCGAATAAGAAACGAGAAGGACCACATCACAACAGAACCAAATGAAATTAAAAGAATCATTTCAGATTATTATGAAAAATTGTACTCTAACAAATTTGCAAACCTAGAAGAAATGGATGAATTCCTGGAAAAACACTACCTACCTAAACTAACACAATCAGAAGTAGAACAACTAAATAGACCCATAACAAAAAAAGAGATTGAAACGGTAATCAAAAAATTCCCAACAAAAAAAAGCCCTGGCCTGGATGGCTTCACTGCAGAGTTCTACCAAACTTTCAGAGAAGAGTTAACACCACTACTACTAAAGGTATTTCAAAGCATAGAAAATGACGGAATACTACCCAACTCATTCTATGAAGCCACCATCTCCCTGATACCAAAACCAGGTAAAGACATTGCAAAAAAAGAAAATTACAGACCTATATCCCTCATGAACATTGATGCAAAAATCCTCAACAAAATTCTAGCCAATAGAATTCAACAACATATCAAAAAAAATAATTCACCACAATCAAGTGGGATTTATACCAGGTGTGCAAGGCTGGTTTAATATCAGAAAAACCATTAATGTAATCCACCATATAAATAAAACAAAAGACAAAAACCACATGATCTTATCAATTGATGCAGAAAAGGCATTTGACAAAGTCCAACACTCATTTATGATAAAAACTCTCACCAAAATAGGAATTGAAGGAAAATTCCTTATGCAAAGCCAACAGCCAACATCACTCTAAATGGAGAGAACCTGAAAGCATTTCCCTTGAGAACGGGAACCAGACAAGGATGCCCTTTATCACTGCTCTTATTCAACATTGTGCTAGAAGTCCTAGCCAGAGCAATTAGGCTAGACAAAGAAATAAAGGGCATCCGGATTGGCAAAGAGGAAGTAAAATTATCTCTATTTGCAGATGACATGATCTTATACACAGAAAACCCCAACGAATCCACTAGAAAACTACTGAAACTAATAGAAGAGTTTGGCAGAGTCTCAGGTTTTAAGATAAACATACAAAAATCACTTGGATTCCTCTACATCAACAAAAAGAACATCGAAGAGGAAATAACCAAATCAATACCATTCACAGTAGCCCCCAAGAAGATAAAATACTTAGGAATAAATCTTACCAAGGATGTAAAAGACCTATACAAAGAAAACTACAAAGCTCTACTACAAGAAATTCAAAAGGACATACTTAAGTGGAAAAACATACCTTGCTCATGGATAGGAAGACTTAACATAGTAAAAATGTCTATTCTACCAAAAGCCATCTATACATACAATGCACTTCCGATCCAAATTCCAATGTCATTTTTTAAGGTGATAGAGAAACAAATCACCAACTTCATATGGAAGGGAAAGAAGCCTCGGATAAGCAAAGCATTACTGAAAAAGAAGAAGAAAGTGGGAGGCCTCACTCTACCTGATTTCAGAACCTATTATACAGCCACAGTAGTCAAAACAGCCTGGTATTGGTACAACAACGGGAACATAGACCAGTGGAACAGAATTGAGAACCCAGATATAAATCCATCCACATATGAGCAGCTGATATTTGACAAAGGACCAGAGTCAGTTAATTGGAGAAAAGATAGTCTTTTTAACAAATGGTGCTGGCATAACTGGATATCCATTTGCAAAAAAATGAAACAGGACCCATACCTCACACCATGCACAAAAACTAACTCCAAGTGGATCAAAGACCTAAATATAAAGACCAAAATGATAAAGATCGTGGAAGAAAAAATAGGGGTAATGTTAGGAGCCCTAATACAAGGCATAAACAGAATACAAGACATTACCAAAAAAGATGAAGAGAAACCAGATTAACCAGGAGCTCCTAAAAATCAAACACCTATGCTCATGCAAAGACTTCACCAAAAGAGTAAAAAGACCACCTATAGACTGGGAAAGAATTTTCAGCTATGACATCTCCGACCAGCGCCTGATCTCTGAAATCTGTATGATTCTGTCAAAACTCAACCACAAAAAGACAAACAACCCAATCAAGAAGTGGGCAAAGGATATGAACACACACTTCACTAAAGAAGATATTCAGGCAGCTAACAGATACATGAGAAAATGCTCTCGATCATTAGCCGTTAGCGAAATGCAAATTAAAACCACGATGAGATTCCATCTCACTCCAACAAGGCTGGCATTAATCCAAAAAACACAAAATAATAAATGTTGGAGAGGCTGCGGAGAGATTGGAACTCTTATACACTGGTAGTGGGAATGTAAAATGGTACAACCACTTTGGAAATCTATCTGGTGTTATCTTAAACAGTTAGAAATAGAACTACCATACAACCCAGAAATCCCACTCCTCAGAATATACCCTAGAGAAACAAGAGCCTTCACACAAACAGATATATGCACACCCATGTTTATTGCAGCTCTGTTTACAATAGCAAAAAGCTGGAAGCAACCAAGGTGTCCATCAACGGATGAATGTGTAAATAAATTGTGGTATATTCACAGAATGGAATACTACGCATCGATAAAGAACAGTGAGGAATCTGTGAAACATTTCATAACATGGAGGAACCTGGAAGGCATTATACTGAGTGAAATTAGTCAGAGGCAAAAGGACAAATATTGTATAAGTCCACTATTATAAGATCTTGAGAAATAGTATAAACTGAGAAGAACACGTACTTTTGTGGTTACAAGGGGGAGAGGGAGGGAGGGTGGGAGAGGGTTTTTTACTGATTAATTAGTAGATAAGATCTGCTTTAGGTGAAGGGAAGGACAATACTCAATACATGGAAGGTCAGCTCAACTGGACTGGACCAAAAGCAAAGAGGTTTCCGGGATAAAATGAATGGTTCAAAGGTCAGCGGAGCAAGGGCGGGGGTTTGTGGACCGTGGTTTAAGGGGACTTCTAAGTCAATTGGCAAAATAATTCTTTTATGAAAACATTCTGCATCCCACTTTGAAATGTGGCGTCTGGGGTCTTAAATGCTAACAAGTGGCCATCTAAGATGCATCAATTGGTCTCAACCCACCTGGATCAAAGGAGAATGAAGAACACCAAGGTCACACAACAACTAAGAGCCCAAGAGACAGAAAGGGCCACATGAACCAGAGACCTGCATCATCCTGAGACCAGAAGAACTAGTTGGTGCCCGGCCACAATCGACAACTGCCCTGTCAGGGAGCACAGCAGAGAACCCCTGAGGGAGCGGGAGATCAGTGGGATGCAGACCCCAAATTCACATAAAAAGATCATACTTAATGGTCTGACTGTGACTAGAGGAATCCTCGCAGTCATGGTCCCCAAACCTTCTGTTGGCACAGGACGGGAACCATCCCCGAAGACAACTCATCAGACATGAAAGGGACTGGACAGTGGGTAGGTGAGAGATGCCGATGAAGAGTGAGCTAATTATATCAAGTGGTCACTTGAGACTGTGTTGGCATCTCCTGTCTGGAGGGGCGATGGGAGGATAGAGAGAGTTGGAAGCTGGCAAAATTGTCACGAAAGGAGAGACTGGAAGGGCTGACTCATTAGGGGGAGAGCAAGTGGGAGTACGGAGTCAGGTGTATATAAACTTATATGTGACAGTCTGACTTGATTTGTAAACGTTCACTTGAAGCTCAATAAAAGTTAATAATAATAAAAAAAAGTAATTATACACCATGACCAAGTAGGATTTATTCATGGCACATAAGGCTGTTTCAACATTAGCAAATAAAGGAATGCAAATCATCACATCAAGAAATTAAAGAAGAAAAACATGGAATCATATAAACAGGTGCAGAAAAAGGATTGCACAAAATCTGACACACTTTTTGAATAAAAACTCTCAGCAAACTTAGAGGGGGACATCCTCAATTGATAAAGAACATCCAAAAACAAAATCCTACAGCTAACATCATACTTAATGGTAGAAACTGGTGATAGTCTCTGTAATATCAAAAACAAGACAAAGATATTCCCTCTCTTCGCTCCTATTCCATACCCTACTGGAAGTCCTGTTGGCATTGTCAGGTGTCGTTGAGTTCATTCCAACTCATAGCGAGCCCATGTAGTAGAGCAGAACCACCCCACAGGATTTTCTTGGCTGTAATCTTTACAAAAGCAGATCACCAAGTCTTTCTCCCACAGAGCTGCTGGGTGAGTTTGAACCACCAACCTTTCAGTTAGCAGCTGAGGGCTTAACCATTTTGCCACCAAGGCTCCTTACTGGTAATCCCAGCTAATGTAATAATAAAAATTAAATGAAAGATATAAAGATTGAGAAGGAAGAAACAAGACAGCCTTTGTTAGCAGATGACATAATTGTCAATGCAGAAAATTCCAAAGAATTTGCAAAAATTCTCCTGGCATAAGTAGATATAGCAAGTTTGTAGAACATAAGAACATAAAAGTCAATTGCCAAAAAAAAAAAAAAAAAGTTACTTTTCTATAGACCAGCAATAAAAAATTGGAGTTTGAAATTCAAAACAAAATAGCATTTATATTAAAAACCAACAACAACAACAAAAAAATGGAAACCCAGTGGAATGAATAAGTATAAGTCAGCAAAGGAGGCCCAGTGTCACAATAGTTAAACTCTCAGCTGCTAATCAAAAGGTAAGTGGTTTGAGCCCACCAGCTGCTCCCATGAGAAAAAAGACCTGGTGATCCACTCACACAAAGATTAAAGCCAAGGGAACACTGCGAGGCAGTTTTACTTTGTCCTTTAGGATAGCTATGAATTTGAATCTATACAACAATAACAATACACACAACAACAACAAATCTAACAATATTTGTACATGAAAAATAGAAACTTCTGAAGAACGTAATCAAAGAAGATCTAAATAAATGGAGAGTTATTCCATGTTCATGTACAGAAAGACTCAATATTGTTAAGATGTCAGTTCTTCTGAACTTCATCTATATGTTCAACACAATCCCATTCAAAATCCCACTAAATAACTTTGTGAATATTGGCAAACTGATTCTGAAGTTTTTATGGAAAGGTAAGAAACCCAAAATAACCAATACACTATTGAAGAACAAAGTCAGGGGACTGACACTACCTGACTTCAAGGCTCACCATGCTGTTGTTATTAGATGTCATAGAGTTGATTTTGACTCCTGATTCGTAATGACCATATGACAGAGTTGAATTGCCCCATAGGGTTTTCTTGGGTGTAATCTTTACAGAAGCAGATTGCCAGGTCTTTCTCCCACTAAGCCACTGGTTGGTTTCCAAGAGTCAACTTTTCGGTTAGCAGTCCAACCATTTGTACCACCAAGGTTCCTTAAATTTGCTATAAAGCTATAGTAATCAAGAAAATATGGTGATTTGTAAAAAAATAAAATAAAATAAATAGATCAATGGAGCAAAACACAAATAGACCCACACAAATAGAGTCAACTGATCTTTGACAAAGGAGCAAAGGCTAGTGTCTTAGTTTCTTAGTGCTGCTAGAAGTACCACAAGTGGGTGATTTTAATGAATAGAAATTTTATCTTCTCACAGTTTAGGAGGCTAGAAGTCCAAAATTGGACAGTAGCTCTAAGTGACCACCACGTGTCTGTCAGTTTGTCCTACTGTGGGGGCTTGCGTGTTGCTATGGTGCTGGAAGCTATGCCACAGGTATTCAGATACCAGCATGGTCACTCGAGGAGGACAGGTTTCAGCTGAGCTTCCAGACTAAGACAGACTAGGAAGAAGGACCCGGCAGTCTACCTCTGAAAAGCATTAGCCAGTGAAAACCTTATGAAGAGCAGCGGAACATTGTCTGATATAGTGCTGGAACAATGAGCCCCCCAGGTTGGAAGACACTCAAAAGTTGACTGGGGAAGAGCTGCCTCCTCAAAGTAGAGTCGACCTCAATGACGTGTATGGAGTAAAGCTTTCAGGACCTTCATTTGCTGATGTGGTACAACTCAAAATGAGAAGAAACAGCTGCAAACATCCATTAATAATTGGAACCTGGAATGTGTGAACTATGAATCTAGGAAAATTGGAAAGCATCAAAAATGAAATGGAACGCATAAATATCGATATCCTAGGCATTAGTGAGCTGAAATGGACTGGTATTGGCCATTTTGAATCAGACAATCATATAGTCTACTATGCTGGGAATGACAACTCGAAGAGGAATGTTGTTGCATTCATCGTCAAAAAGAACGTTTCAAGATCTATCCTGAAGTACAACACTATCAGTGATAGGATAATATCCATACGCCTACAAGGAAGACCAGTTAATACGACTATTATTCAAATTTATGCACCAACCACTAGGGCCAAAGATGAAGAAATAGAAGATTTTTATCAGCTGCTGCAGTCTGAAATTGACTGAACATGCAATCAAGATGCATTGATAATTACTGGTGATTGGAATGTGAAAGTTGGAAACAAAGAAGGATCAGTAGTTGGAAAATATGGCCTTTGTGATAGAAACAATGCCGGAGATCGAATGATAGAATTTTGCAAGACCAACGACTTCTTCATTGCAAATACCTTCTTTCACCAACATAAACAGCGACTATACACATGCCCCTTGCCAGATGGAACACACAGAAATCAAATTGATTACATCTGTGGAAAGAGATGATGGAAAAGCTCAATATCATCAGTCAGAACAAGGCCAGGGGCTGACTGTAGAACAGACTATCAATTGCTCATATGCAAGTTCAAGCCAAAACTGAAGAAAATCAGAACAAGTCTGCAACAGCCAAAATATGGCCCTGCCTACATCCCACCTGAATTTAGAGACCATCTCAAGAATAGATTCGACGCATTGAACACTAGTGACCGAAGACCAGACGAGCTGTGGAAGGACATCATCCATGAAGAAAGCAAGAGGTCACTGAAAAGACAGGAAAGAAAGAAAAGTCTAAGATGGATGTCAGAGGAGACTCTGAAACTTGCTCTTGAGAGTCGAGCAGCTAAAGCAAATGTAAGAATTGATGAAGTATAAGAACTGAACAGAAGATTTCAAAGGGCCTCTTGAGAAGACAAAGTAAAGCATTATAATGACATGTGCAAAGAGCTGGAGATGCAAAACCAAAAGGGAAGAACACTCTCAGCATTTCTCAAGTTGAAAGAACTGAAGAAAAAATTCAAGCCTTGAGTTGCGATAGTGAAGGATTCCATGGGGAAAATATTAAACAACGCAGGAAGCATCAAAAGAAGATGGAAGGAATACACGGAGTCATTATACCAAAAAGAATTAGTCGATGTTCAACCATTTCAAGAGGTGGCATATGATCAGGAACCTATGGTACTGAAGGAAGAAGTCCAAGCTGCTCTGAAGGCATTGGCGAAAAACAAGGCTCCAGGGATTGATGAAATATCAACTGAGATGTTTCAACAAACAGATGCAGTGCTGGAGGTGCTCACTCGTCTATGCCAAGAAATATGGAAGACAGCTTCCTGGCCAACTGACTGGAAGTGATCCATATTTATGCCTATTTCCAAGAAAAGTGATCCAACCGAATGTGGAAATTATAGAACAAAATCATTAATATCGCTTCAAGCAAAATTTTGCTGAAGATCATTCAAAAACGGCTGCAGCAGTATATCGACAGGGAACTGCCAGAAATTCAGGCTGGTTTCAAAAGAGGACATGGAACCAGGGATATGATTGCTGATGTCAGATGGATCCTGGCTGAAAGCAGAGAATACCAGAAGGATGTTTACGTGTGTTTTATTGACTATGCAAAGGCATTCAACTGTGTGAATCATAACAAACTATGGATAACACTGCAAAGAATGGGAATTCCAGAACACTTAATTGTGCTCATGAGGAAACTTTACTTAGATCAAGAGGCAGTTGTTCGGACAGAACAAGGGGATACTGATTGGTTTAAAGTCAGGAAAGGCGTGCATCAGAGTTGTATTCTTTCACCATACCTGTTTAATCTGTATGCTGAACAAATGATCGGAGAAGCTGGACTATATGAAGAAGAATGGAACGTCAGGATTGGAGGAAGACTCATTAACAAACTGCATTATGCAGATGACACAACCTTGCTTGCTGAAAGTGAAGAGGACTTGAAGCACTTACTGGTGAAGATCAAAGACCACAGCCTTCAGTATGGATTACACCTCAACATAAAGAAAACAAAAATCCTCACAACTGGACCAATGAGCAACATCTTGATAAATGGAGAAAAGATTGAAGTCGTGAAGGATTTCATTTTACTTGGATCCACAATCAACAGCCATGGAAGCAGCAGTCAAGAAATCAAAAGATGCATTGCCTTGGGAAAATCTGCTGCAAAGGACCTCTTCAAAGTGTTGAAGAACAAAGATGTCACCCTGAAGACTAAGGTACGCCTGACCCAGGTCACGGTATTTTCAATCACATCATATGCATATGAAAGCTGGACAATAAATAAAGAAGACCAAAGAAGAGTTCATGCCTTTGAATTGTGGTGTTGGAGAAGAATATTGAATATACCATGGGCTGTCAAAATAACAAAGAAATCTGTCTTGGATGAAGTACGGCCAGAATGCTACTTAGAGTCAAGGATGGTGAGACTGCATCTTACATACTTTGGACATGTTGTCAGTAGGGATCAGTCCCTGGAGAAGGACATCATGCTTGGCAGAGTACAGGGTCAGAGGAAAAGAGGAAGACCCTCAGCAAGGTGGATTGACACAGTGGCTGCAACAATGAGGTCAAGCAAAACAATGGTTGTAAGGATGGCGGAGGACAGGGCAGTGTTTCATTTTGTTATGCATAGGGTCGCTATGAGTTGGAACTGACCCGATGGCACCTAATAAAAACAACAACAACAGCTCTAAGTGAAGGCTTTCTTTCTCTGTCAGCTCGGAGGAAAACTTCTTGTCTCTTCAGATTCTGTTCCTTGCTTCCTTGGTGATCTTCAGGTGACATAGTATCTATCTTCCCCCATCTATGCTTCTGTGGTATGGCTGGCCTGAAACTTTATATCTAAGGCCACCTACAGCTGTAATTGTTTGCAGCCCTTCCTTTCTCATTTGGTCCCTCTTATAGCTATTACAAAGTAGCCTTGTTGTACCAGGCTCTCTCAATGAAAATACATAGAAGGATTAAGAATTGCCATATAGCAAGTGACAGAGCCCATGGCCTGTCAAAGAGCATTATGAAAAGCTCGTATAATCCAGGACACCAAACATGTAAGGCATAAAATTTACTAAAATTCCCTAATTGTCTCCAACTAAGTTCTGACCAAGAAGTTCTACGGGAACCCAGGTAGACTCTAAGAATCCCCTGTCACCAAACAGGACGAATGCAATTTTCGGAGTCACACTAAAATGATGTGTCTTTAATCACACTCGTCCAGTGTGTCTTTCGGAGGAGATGGAAGAGATCATGGAGAAAGGAACAATTGTCATTCCCATGGGTCTTTGCTGATAGCCTGGTAAGTTGTCATATGCTTCTGACCACAGTATACACCCGCTGATCGTCAATATACTCATATATTCACCACCTCCTTCCCAAACCTCAAAGATTTTCACCTTCCAAGCTCCGTAAAATGATGCTTTCAACACTGTCTTCACTGCCATTGCAGCACTTAAATCTTGTCCCTCTGAGCTTCATCCTCTCCCAGCTTCCGACATGCCCAGAAGTTGCAGCATTTCTGCTATCACTGCGTTGCTCTCTAGAATACACTAGATAATTTTTGTTCTTCCTGTTCCTCTATTTTCTACAAATACTACACCAAAAAAAAAAAAAAAAAAAAAAAATCCTTGTGATAGTGCTTTTCTCAGAAGTTTAAGGAGGGAAAATACTAAGTAAAATAAGGCAGAACCCTCATTAGAGGATGGAATAAGGGAAAATGATGGAAAAATCTATATGTTAAAACATGTGTTCTTATTAATCTGTTTTTTGGTGTTATTTTGTACATTTGGACATGAAAAATAAAAATGCAGACAGCCACTTAATGACTAGTGACCAGATGAAGAGCATTGGAAGCCAAGACTCTTTGGGGTCCAGTAGATATGCATGTCATTCGTTCTAGTTAGGACAAGTGACAAGGCTACTGCCTTCATGAGCAATATGCTTCTAATTTTGATAAACATATGATACAGAAGCAGAATAATAATAATAATAATAAAAGGCCAATTAACCAATTGCTTTTGACATTAAATTACCTAGTGGCAATATGCCAAAAAAAAAAAGAACAATGCTTTGAGACCATAATGACTTGATTTTGAATCTTGTTAGTCCTTTGGCATCAGCCAAGTTTCTTTGAACCTCTGCTTTTCACATATGACGTAATAGATTTATATTTGTAGAATAGCTCTGAGTTTTAAAGATAATGAATGCTTATTTAGCACCTAGCCATATGCCTAGCGCTTTACCTGATAGATGGCACCAACTATTTTCTTAGTTTTTTTTTTCCCTTAGTTATTTAACTCTGAATATATGTCACTATGTATTAATTTGGAAGAAACCCTGGTGGCGTAGTGGTTAAGTGCTATGGCTGCTAACCAAAGGGTCGGCAGTTTGAATCCGCCAGGTGCTCCTTGGAAACTCTATGGGGCAGTACTACTCTGACATATAGGGTCGCTATGAGTTGGAATCGACTCAATGGCAATGGCTTTTTTTTTTTTTTTTTAATTCATTTAGAAACCCTGGTGGCAGCTCGAATCTACCAGGTGCTGCTTGGAAATTCTATGGGGTAGTTCTACTCTGTCCTGCAGGGTTGTTAAGGGTTGTAATTGACTCAATGACAACGTTTTCTCATTTGTTTGTTTTTGTTTTTTATTCAGTTATTTATTAGAGAAGGATATTTTTTATGTCATAAAACATGGGTACAATGATAAAGGATCTATTTTAAACTATGACTAAATTAGTAAATTTGTATTTTCTAACATGTGAGAAATCCAATGTCAGAAACATGAAAACTGAGTAGAAGAAAGAAGACAGCTGCTGGTTGAAGGTCACTAACCAAACATTACGTGAAACCCTGCTTGGGTGCTGTAAGTCTAAATACTTACAAACTAACAGCGGGATGCCTTAAAAGTCAATTATAAACGTGGTTAAGGCAATGCATATTAAAAGAACATTAATAAAACCTGCTATGTGGGACCATATGATAAAAATTTCATTTAATAAATTTCAAAGGTCAAAAGCTTTCAAATCAGCCAGCCAGAAATTTCTGAGCAGGTGATCACACAAGCAGTTCAAAGTCAATTGAGCAGGGCAATATAAAATTAAATCCCATATTTAAATACACACATTTTATTAAGCACACATTTTCTCAAGTTATGGAAAATATTGAAAGATTTAAGCCAAATCAAAAGCGCAGTTGCTGCTTGAAACAAAGACAGTCTGTTTACATTTTTGTGGTTCAACCGTTCCTTTCCTGAGCTCCAGATAACCTCAGATCTAAATTGTCAATCTGTAATCATGTTGCAAACTAACAAGATCCTGTATCTCATTATTGTAATTTCATTCATTAATGTTCATTAATAAAATCGAACATCTCTAATTTTTAAAGAAGCGTATCTAATCATCCAGGCAAATATTCAAATTGTACTTTAAAGTAGTTGTGAGTTTTAAAAATACAGAGATTTTAAAAGTGTAATTGGAAGAAAAATTGTTACCTATACTTCTCAAATGCCTTTGCTGATCTTGGTTTTTGTAACACAGAATGTCTATCACATAGTATTATATGTTTACTTTTGAAACTAGGAAACCCTGATAGCATAGTCGTTAAGAGCTATAGCTGCTAACCAAAGGTTAGCAGTTCAAATCTACCAGGTGGTCCTTGGAAGCACTATGGGGCAGTTCTACTCTGTTCTGTAGAGTCGCTATGAGTCAGAATTGACTTGATGGCAGTGGGTGGTTTTGAAACTAAGAATATTTTGGGAAAAATAGAACCACTAGTTGAAAGTTTGGCTGCTTGAATCCATTCAGAGGTGCCTAGGAAGACAGATCTGTCAGTCTGCTTCTGAAAGGTCACAGCCTTAAAAACCCCATGGACCAGTTTTACTCTGTATACACGGGGTTGCCATGAGTCCGAACTGACTTGACAACCAAACCCCCCCCAAAAAAATCCATAGCCATTGAGTCAATTCAGACTCATAGCAACCCTATAGGACAGAGTAGAGCTGCCCCATATAGTTTCCAAGGAGCATCTGGTGGAATTGAACTGCTGACCTTTTCATTATCAGCTGTAGTTCTTAACCACTACACCACATGCTATTATATATAATATTAGTAATAATAGTGTCATAATATGACATTTATCATATTATGTCAAGTATTTAGTTGTTTAAAAACTGGGTTATATCTATCTAGAGACACTGTCTATGTTCATGGCATGGTAAATGAAAAAAAAGGTAGAAAACAATGTATAAAACAATTGCATTTTTCAATTTGTCTATTGTTTGTCAGTTGTCTATTTTTGTTAGTTGTCCTCCAGTTAGTTTTGACTCATGGCGACCACTTGTATGTCAAAGTAGAACTATGCTCCCAAGGGTTTTCCAGACTGTAAACTTTTCAGAAGCACATGGTCCAGGCTATCTTCCACAGCACCTCTGGATGGGTTCAAACTGCTTAGCAGAGGAAAAATACCCACCCATCAGTTAAAGTAAAAAAAAAAAAAAATTACAACATATTCATATAAAGCTGTTGCCATTTAGTCAATTAGACTCATAGCTACCCTATAGGACAGAGTAGAACTGTCCCATAAGGTTCTCAAGGAACAGCTGGTGGATTTGAACTGCTATGGTTAGCAGCTGTAGTTCTTAACCACTGTGCACAGTGGTAATTTCTGAGACAATATAGATAATGGAGATTTAACTGTCTCCTACAAGAATAATCCTCTAGTTTCACAGAAATAAAATACTCAACAAACATATCACATTCCTGCAGTGTTCCACACATGCAAGGTAAAGATTCAGGGGGAACATCATTGCATAGGAAGAACTAATTCAAGGGGCAGATATGAGTTATAACAATTATTAAGTTTTCACGGACATTGGGTGTCACAAGAACCACCTTGATACGTTTTGGTAGAAACTTTTCAACAGAGAAGGAAACTCTTTGATCTTTTGTCCATGATATTTTTAAAGCTACAGAAGACACCTATTTCAGCTTTTTTTTTTTTTTTTTTAAATCTAGGTTCTTACAGATTTGATGATCTTTGCGACAGAATTCTGCAGTGGAAATAAAGTGAAACTATTCCCTTGAGCTGAATTGATAGACAAAGTAGATCTATTTTTCCAAGAGAGTTGGTATTGAGGATGTATTATTTCACCTTCCCTTACGTTTGATAGCTATTTTAAAGACAAATTGCTCCATTTTAATGTTCAACTGTCTGAAGAGGATTCATGGCCAGGGAATAATAATTTTCTCAACAAAATTTAGTTCCCCAATATTTTTTGGCCTTATGCCAACATGTACATCATTCAGATATATTTTATAGCAAATTGTTTTAATATGTCTTCATAATCTAGTAAAAGAAAAAGAACATAGCTCATGAATAGAAGAAGAAAGCTTAGTACACTTCATAGTTTTTGTAAGACTGCTCCTGCCTGTCTGATTGACCTAAGAACTTTATAAAGAGTAGCTAGAATTATCACTTAGATTTACAGCAATGAAAATTGAGGGAATTGAAGCAATTTGTGAACAGCTGCGTGCGAAGATAGAGCTGTATCCATGAGTGGTGGCCTGCCCCCTTACCATTCAATTCCTCCAATCACTGGATGATGTAGTGGCTAGAAGGAGATGAATCTATAAAATAAAGGGGGTGGGGGATCCTGCTTTATTTATTTTAAATAAATTAACCATTTTGATTAAAAATTCTCATTTCATAACGGTTTCTATGAGATATTTAAAGCAGGTGAATGCAAGATTTGATAATGTTTTAGGGTTGTGCTGCATGGTTTAGACTAAACAAACCTACAAAACTGTATCATGCTTGGTTGTGTGGCAGTGATATTTCTCTCACAAACCAATATGTGGATAGTTAGAAAAACCAGGGCCAGTATCAGGGCACAGCAAACACACTAGCAGGCCTGACATTCAACAGACACATAGCAGTACGGCCTCCCAGTTGTTTACTGCCCTTTCTCTTCTGATCAGTCTGGCATCTATTCTCATGTGTTACTGTCTATGCTTTAAAAAAGCTGATAAATAGTTTGAATGTAACTTTTGCAAATAACAGTACCATGTAAGTCAAAAAGATGAATCATACAGACGGTTGAATTTGGAGAAATACTAAAAACAAACAAAAATTTAAAATTAAATAAATATAAGTTAATTGTTTTTCAACAGAAAATATGTTGTTGCTTGGAACATATGTTAAGGTCTCCAAACACTGTAAAATAGCAAGCTTGAGCTAATAGATTGCTAACTCTAAACTGTTGGTTGCTTTAGTATTTATTGAAAGACTTCAGATTTCTTTGACTAAATGACACTCATCTCTGCTGCATATAAAAATAATTCCGGGTGCTTTTAAATTATGAAAACAAAGGACTCCCACTGCAAGCCAGTTTAATAACTGTCTCTGTGAGTGGGGCACAGTCACAGGTAATTTTTAAAGTCCCCCATATTTTTCCAATTTTGGCTAGTTTTGAACCAAATGAAATTCTTGATTAAAGATTAAGTCTAGATGCTTTCATTACCTGGGACGCAATCTCTACATTTGTTTTTCTGTCTGTGTCTTGCTTTATTTCCAATGCAATATGAAGATATTGGATCAATTGGACACTTGATTCCTTCCCAGCCCTTTCTTTATATGATTCAGATGACCCCCTGCTTTCTATTTGCTGTCTCACAGAGAGGTGAAATAGCTTATCATCTTCCTTAGATTTCCCTCCAATTGGGCATCAAATTATCTTAATTTCTTGACTAAAATATCATTTGTTCATGCCCAGGCATTAAAAGAAAACAGACATATGTATCTCGTCTGTTTAATTAACTGAGGCATAAAAAATAAATTTCTAAAACATTAAATATGCAGTCAGGTGTTGATGGTTCCTGGTAGATAAACTGTCGTAGGCTGGGTTCTTTAGAGAAGCAAAACCAGAGAAACGTATAAATGTATGTAAAGAGATTTATATCAAGGAAATATCTCACATGATTGTAGGGGTTGAAATGTCCCATGTGTTTGGATCAGGATAAAGGCCTTTCCCAATTCACTGAGCTGCAGAAGCTGGTGAACCCAAGATGAGCAGCTCAGAGAGAAGGGCTCCCACTCACAGGCTGTGATGGTCTAGGAATCCCCAATGTTGACAGGCAAGACTGCAGGGTTTTTCCTGGGTCACATAGCTGCAGGGGCTGGCGAACCCACAATAAGCAGGTTGGGGAACAGGCCATGAAGATCCGTGAATCCCAAGATGGACAGGTAAGCTGCTAGTTCAAGTTCCAAGAACCAGAGGTCAGACAAGAAACAGCTGCTGGATCCAGAACAAGACAACAACTTTTGTAAGGTAAGCAGGGAGGAAGTAGGTGGTGGAAGGCAGAGAAATGAAGGCTGTGGGGGTAGTGAGGTGTCACATGCCCAACCCCTGCCGGTACCACTCAGTAGATTCCATCATGGGGGTGATCACATATCAGATTTTGACAGGGAAGCGATCACAACATTATACAACTGCCAAAACACTGAGAATCATGGCCCAGCCCAGATGACAAATAATCTTAACCACCACATAAACATACCGCTCACATTTTCTGTTCCTGGAGGCATACTGGCAGGCCTTGAGCCACTTTAGAACATGGAACAAATATGCCCTGCTTGCATTAGTCAACTCCCTGATGAGATCTTTTATAAAATGCTCACCTCACTGATGAGACCTGATCTGATGCAGTCACCACCAAGATGGGCTCTGCTATGAGCAATCAAACAGTTGAAAGGGGAGTTTGGCCTGGCTCTGGTATGCAAATGGAAGTTTCAGCAAGGCTCACTTTCTGGATCCTGCATCTGACCTCCAATTCTTGGGGCTTGAGCAAGCATAGCAGCCTGTTGTCTGACCTGACTATTCTGGGATTCACTAGCTTCCGCAGCACCATGAGCCAACAGCCTGTCATCTGTCCTGCAGATTCTGAGTTTACCAGCAACTATGTGAGTCGAGAGAAGCTTCCAGCCTGATGCCTTACCCACAGATTTGGGACTTGCCAGCCTCCACATGTACATAAGCTATTTCCTTGAGGTAAATCTCTCTCTCTATATATACCCTTCACTGGTTTTGCTTCTGTGGAGAACGCAGCCTATGACATTTGGTGCTGGTTTCATTTGCCAACAGGGAAAGTGTGGATTTTTTTGCTGACCTCATTATTATTTTTTCCAGACACACTCCTCTTTTTCAGAAATGGCTTCTTTAGGCATAGAATTGTGCCTGAAGAAATTTTAGAGGGAATAGTTTTTCCATCAAGAGATAATAATGATTTTTGAGGGTGATATTAACCCTGGTGGCATAGTGGTTAAGAGCTACAGCAGCTAACCAAATGGTCGGCAGTTTGAATTCACGAGGCACTCCTTGGAAACCCTATGGGGCAGTTCTACTTTGTCCTATAGGGTGGGTGTGAGTCTGAATTGACTCAAAGACAATGGGTTTAGTGTCAAAAGTGTCTCGGAGTGAAGTGGGAAAGATTCAGAGATGGAGTGTGAACAAGGTGTCTCGGAGGAGCCTACCCCTCCTAGGGCATCTGAAGCTCATTGTGATGGTATCAACAATGACAGTGAAATTATATCAAAGGATGATGAGTCAATGGTGCAGAAGAAAGGGCTCAACAAGAGGGCTCAATGAAGGGAAATGGTGGGAAGATGTATCCTATTTTGAACAGATAACGAGCTCACTTGAGCAAGATCCCAAAGTTCACAAGAAATTGACACATGAAGAAACTGAAGTAGATTATTTCTTGTCTATCTTTACAAAAGAGATGTTGGGAATTATAAAGGATCAAACAAATCTGTACACAGCCCAGGAGCAAAGTAGAGACTGGAATCCAACAGCCATAGAGGAGATAAAGACATTAACTGCTGTGGATTAGACATTAACTGCTTAACTGTACTGGTTCAGTGACCCCCTCCTTTGTTAGTATTTGCATTCCACAATTTATGACTAACATACAATTCCAGAAACTGTCCAAGCACATATACTGCAATGACTGTTCAAGAGCTGTGTCCAAAGGACAACCTAGCTACGTCTAGCTTCACAAACATCAGTGCTCTCAACAGATGTCGAAAGGAAGTGTATGTGCCATCAAGTACCATTGCAATTGATAAAGGCATGGTGCCATTCAAGGGCCTTTCATCAATAAAGCAGTACATGCCAATGAAGCCCGTCAAGCAAGTATACAAAGTTTGATGCTTGGCTTATTCAAAGGCTAGCCTTGTAAGTAAATTTGAAATCTATTCTGGGAAAAAAGTTGTGGGCAATGACTCCTCACTCTCCTTCAGTGAGATGGCTGTGCTTGGACTACGTAAACCCTACAACCATTCCCATAGGCTGATTGCCTTTGGCAATTTCTTTATCCCCTATCCATTGATGAAAACCATTGCCTTAGTCATCTAGTGCTGCCATAACAGAAGTACCACAGGTAGACAGCTTTAACAAAGAGAAATTTATTTTCCCACAGTCTAGCAGGTTACAAGTCTAAATTCAGGGTATCGGCTCCAAGGGAAGCCTTTCTTTCTCTGTTGGCTCTGGAATAAGGTCCTTGTCCTCAATCTTCCCCTGGTCTAGGAGCTTCTCAGGCACAGGGACCCTGAGTCCAAAGGACATGCTCTGCTCTTGGTGCTCCTTTCTTGGTGGTATGAGGTCCCCAACTCTCTGCTTGTTTCTCTTTCCTTTTATCTCTTCAGAGATAAAAGGTGGTGCAGGGCATACCCCAGGGAAACTCCCTTTACTTTGGATCAGGGATGTGACCTAGGTAAGGGTCGTGTTACAATCCCACCCCAATCCTTTTAACATAAAATTACAATCACAAAATGGAGGACAACCACAGAATACTGGGAATCATGGCCTAACCAAGTTGATACACATATTTTTGGGGGGGACATAATTCAATCCATGACAACCATACATGACAGGGGACTGTTTGCTGTGGGCACAGTGAGACCAAGTAGAAAGAGCCTACCAGAAATGTTGAGGAGTAAAGACAAATTATGGCAGGGAGAATCTAATTTTCATGTGAAGGGATGTGTGTTGGCAGTAAAGTAGCGGGACAATAAACCTCTGACCGTTTTGCCCATGTTCCACAATCCAAAAGACATCACTACTGTCCAAAGGGAGAACAAAGACGGCTCCTCCTCAGTAACCACATGCCCAAAAGCAGTTGAACAATGCAATGCAGTTATGGGAGGAGTGGACCGCTTTGACCAGATGCAAAGAAAGCATGCCATAGGATGGCATTCTCTTAAATGGTGGCATCGACTGTGTATTTCTTTATTGACATGGCCATTGTGAACAGTTTTGTAATGTGGAAATGTAATAAGGGAGGCAAATGTGAGAAACTGTCCTTCAGGATTGCTCTTATGAGACAACTTGCTGTAGCCCAGGAAACCAAAAGGAGAGGAAGGCTCTCCTATGTTGCAAGGAGAAAGCCTGGAGCCAGCAGCATGGCAAATGATGTCCTGTTCAATAAGGAGGGAGAGCATCTCCCAGTCAAGACAAGCAATAAACAATGCAGAGAATGTAGCACTCAGAAGCAAACTTGAACAACGATTATGCGCAGAAAATGCAAAGTACCTTTATGTGTAACCCCACGTTTTTCCAAAGTTTCACTCAAAATCAAACTGATAACAATTATGTGCAGCAAGTGCAATGCTTATTTAGTATTTATGTGTATTTTTTAAAAGTTGAGTAAGATATTTTACGGCCCACGTGTTACCAGGAAGTGTGATACACCCCCTGGACCATGGAAATGATATGTACCACGTTTGCATTGTGCTTCATGGAACATGGTACCAATATGGCCCGCTTGCAATTAGCACCCCATTTTTTCAAATAATAAAAAAAAGTGCAAACAATGATTCGGCATCCATTCCATTAGTGAAAAAAAAAAAAAAATGACACCACCAAAAAATAAAAAAATCATCCTTGAAAGGAATATCTTATGCTTTCTATCAAGACTTACTTAAGATACTTCAGGCTTAGGTCTAAGAATATGTTACAGATACCCTCTTCCTTTAGTGTATTAACAACCATGAAAGGTAAAAGGCATTTTCCTTATCCCAACAGCCCAGTAATTTTCTATTTCTCTTGCTACTTTGGTTCATTGGATCTTAACAGGAGTTCTTTAAATAAATAAACTATAAATATTATAGTTTGATGCTTATTTTATTGTCTGGGGAATAATTCTCATAATTGTGGCAATGCTGGGAAACCAGAGTGCAAATACAGAGTTACTCTACTAGTGTAGGAAAAGACATATGGAAGAGAATTCTAGATTTTCTACTACAGAAAGTTTTTAATGAAAATGTAATAATAGGCAAGTAAAAGAATAGAATTATGGCAATGATTGGCAATATCAGCAGCGGCATGAATTGGAAAGAGTGTACAAGCACTTTGTAGGAAGAAAATAGAACATTTAACAAGAAACAGAGGGGAAGAGAAAATATTGATTATAGTTAGTATGAGCATGATGGTGTATTCAAATCCTTGGAGTAAACAATTATGGTAAAAGGAAAATTCATGAAGGAAAAGAATGGAGTCCACAGGGAGCTTCTGAAAAGGTCATCATGTCTTAATAGGAATAGATATGCAATAGGTGTGAAATTAGGTCATTGCTGAGGAATATCTGAGATGTCCTAAATTAAAAAAAAAAAAAAAAGAGAGACAAAATGAAGATGAGTGAAGAAATAAAATAAATGAAACATTGACTTAGTTATCCCTCATTAGTAAAAAAAAAAAAAAAGCTTTACTCATGAGGTAGCATATATTCTCAAATAAATGTGTTTTATCACTAAGTCAAATTTTAATGCATTGAAAATATATTGGTAACATCACAAATGTTCAAATCCATTCAACATACATGGATCCCTTTGTGCAGTGTTACTTAGATGTCCTTATTTGTAGTATAAAACCAAAAACTGAAACTGTTTCCATCAAGTATATTCCTAGTATAGGACACGGTAGAACTGTACCATAGTGTTTCTGAGGAGCTCCTGATGGGTTCAGAACTACTAACCCTTTAGTTAACAGCCAAGCTCTTAACCACTGTACCGCCAGGGCTATAGGAGGGGAAAAGGATGCTTCCTTTATGGGCGTTTACACTGTGAAATATTCTCCTGGTTTCTATGATCTTTAATAAACCTGCCTTCTTACTAAAATTAAGACATTTTGTTATTATTTTTGTTTGGCCTATACTTTATACGCTATTTGAAAGTTTTACAAAAATACATCTTTATTTTCTAGGATGTAGAAATTATCCCTACTGACTCACCAAATATTCTTGGTTCTGCTTGCACCTGGATACTAGGGAGAATTGCAATTATCGACTCCTTGAAATTAAGTGCTGTCTTTTGACTTGTTTGGGCAATGAAAGATAAGGGGTAATGACAATAGTCATAAAGAGGTAGGCACTTTAAGAGCCAAAGTAAAATTCATTATACCTCCTTCTCCTGCCTTGGTAATTATAGAACCATGTGTTAAGACAAAACCCCTATAAACCTGGGTTCCTGAGTGACTACAATGCAATGGACAGGAAGTATGAATAAAAATATAGTAAACATTTGTTGTTCTAAGCCACTGAATTTATGGGATTGTCAGTTATTTCAGGCATGAAATCCTTTATTATATCATCTTAAATTATACCAGAACATAAACTGTTATTACAATTTCTTCATAAAAGCAATTGAATGACAGTGAAATTTGTTTGTACATCTCACTAAAGGAAAAGCAAAAACAAAAACAGACAAAACCAAAACAAAACCTCACCTATCTGTATAAATTTGTCTGCATACTCTAGAAAAGTGTTAGATTCTTTTAGGCAGAATCAAAGTCAGTTTATTTTAAAGTATTAGATAGTCAAAGGAAATCAAAGAGATTTAAATTTTGTGCTTCACAAATTTATAATTCTTGGGTTTTTGTGTCTCTTTGCTGTTAAAATAGGTAATAAATAAAATAACAACACCGCATTTCTTGGATTTACTTTTAACTCTATGTAAATGGATTCACAGATCTATCAGATTTTAATAACCTTGAGTAGCAATTTAGTCTGTCATACTTACATGTTTATGTATATCCTACCACCATTCCAAAAGAGATCTACACTAACATATTATGGTGCAATGGATCCCTTTTGTGTGGCCATTCACACCACGGTCTTGTGATTGGGTGTGACTGTGCAAATAAGGTAATTGTGGCCCATCAATGGGATTGGTTAATTCTGCCATCCCACTAGGCTTAAAATGAGCCATTCCAGAGATGGGAAGAGAGGATCTCACCACCACCAAGGAAGAGGAATCAAGAGTGGAGTGCGTCCTTTGGACCCATGATCCTTGCACAAAGCAACTTCTGGAACCAGCAGACCGAGAAAGAGAGATGTAACACCGAAGAAGAGACAAGTGGTAGCAGAGAAATAGCAGCAGGAGAGACTGGCAGAAGACAGAGTGGTAGCCCACAGATCATGAAAGGTTAGTGACTTTGGGCAGGGGGCTTGCTGGAGGAATAGGGTGCCTTTGATTATTTGATGAAGCTAGATTTGCTGATCCATATAGCTAGAGCTGAGGGCCTTCAGGCTGAAGATTACTGTTTGCATAATACACAGTACGAAATTGTGACAGGTTTATATCAAGCAATTCTACATAATGTCTATGAGATGCCAAAGTCAACAAGTAATAGCTTCAGAAAGGAAGGAAGTGCGAGAGGGGTAGTAGGATAATTTTTGTGACTGCAGCTAGTAGACTGGCTTGTTCCAGCTTTCTTCAGTTGCCATCAAGTCAATTCCAGCTCATTGTGACCCTATGTTTGTGCAGCATAGGATTTTTAATGGCTGAATTTTTGGAAGTCATTTGCCAGGTCTTTCTTCAGAGGCACCTCTGGGTGGACTCGAACATCCAGACTATAGATTAGTAGTTGAGCACATTAACCATTTGTACTACCCAGGGACTCTAGACTGGCTTGTATGGTACATAAAATCACTGTTTCATGAACATCAGAATCAAATGAAGTGGAATAAATCATATCTTTAAAAAATTTGATCTTCCTGGTGTTTAATGACTTGGATAAACATTCTGTGGAAGAGGCATTAATTTTTTCTAGCCAGTACAATATACTGAGTCTGTTTTAAATAATAGCATAGTAATTTGGATACTTTATTATCAAAGAAAAAATTAATTATTGGCCAAAATTATTCTCTAATTTTACAATAGATATTTTCAAAATGGCATTTCCTCTTTAAAACTTATTGTTCAGCAAACACTGTTACTCAGTAATATAAATGTCTAATTTACTTGCATTTCTTTTTATACACATGTTATTTGTCAGTTGCGACAAGAAGGCATTGGCAGAAATATCATCCACTGGGATTTTCCAGTTTTATAGTGTCCTAAAAAAAAAAAAAAAAATTTTTTTTTTTTTCCTTTAGTATAGGTATCCAGCATGCTTCTGTCAGTTTGTCCTACTGTGGTGGCTAGCGTATTGCTGTGATACTGGAAGCCTTGCCACCAGTATTTCAAATACCAGCAGGGCCACCCATGGTGGACAGGTTTCAACTCTGATTCCAGAATAAGACAGACTAGAAAGAATGACCTGGAAGTCTACTCCTGAAAAAATTGAAGAGTGAAAGCCTTATAAATAGCAGCAGAACATTGATATAGTGCTGGAAGATGAGCCCCTACGTTGAAAGGCACTCAAAATACAACTGAAGAAGAGCTGCCTCTTCAAAGTAGAGGCAATCTTAATGATGTGGATGGAGTTGAGCTTTTGGGACATTCATTTGCTGATGTGGCATGACTCAGAATGAGAAGAAACAGCTGCAAGTATCCATTAATACTGGGAACACGGAATGTACAAAGTATGAATCTATGAAATTTGGAAGTCGTCAAAAGTGAAATGGAATGCATAAAGATTGATATCCTAGACATTACTGAGCTGAAATGGACTGATATTGGCCTTTTTGAATTGGACAATCAAACGGTCTACTATGCCAGGAAGACAAATTGAAAAGGAATGGCTGCAAATTCTTCATCCAAAAGAATATTTCGAGATCTATCCTGAAGTACAATTCTCTCAGTGTTAGGAAAATATCTATAAGACTATAAGGAAGACCAGTTAAAATGACTCTTACTGAAATTTATGCATAAACTTCTAAGGCCTAAGATGAAGAAATTAAAGATTTTTACCAACTTCTGCAGTCTGAAATTGACAAAACATGCAATCAAGATGCATTGATAATTACTGGTGATTGGAATGCAAAAGTTGGAAACAACAAAGAAGGATCAAGAGCTGGTAAAAATGGGCTTGGTAATAGAAATAACACTGGAGATCGCAAGATAGAATTTTGGAGACCAACGGCTACTTCGTTGCAAATACCTTTCTATGACAACATATATGGTGACTATACATGTGGACCTTGCCAGATGGAATGCACAAGAATCAAACAGACTACATATGTGGAAAGAGAGGATCTAAAATCTCAATATCATCAGTCATAACAAGGTCATAGATTGACTGTGGAAAAGACCATCAATTGTTCATATGCAAGTTCAGAAGCTGAAGAAAATTAGAACAAGTCCACGAGAGGCAAAATAAGACCATGAGTATAGCCCATCTGAATTTAGAGACCATCTCAAGAATAAATTTCACACATTGAACACTAATGACTGCAGACCAAAGGAGTTGTGGGATGACATTAAGGACATCAAAAATGAAGAAACAAAAGGCCATTAAAAAGACAGGAAAGAAAGAAAAGACGAAAATTGATATCAGAAGAAACTCTTGAAACTTTCTCTTGAAAGTTTAGAGTAGCTAAAATGAAAGGAAGAAAAATGACTTCAAAGAGTGGCTCAAGAATACAAAGCAAAGCACTAAAATGAAATGTACAAAGACCTGGAGCTAGAAAACCAAGACAAAAAAACACATTTGGCATTTCTGAAGCTGAAGGAACAGAAAAAAAAATTCAAGTCTTGTGTTGCAATATTTAATGACACAGAAAGAATCAAAAGAAGATGGAAGGAATCCAAAGAGTCACTGTACCAAAAAGAACTGGTCAATGTTCAACCATTAAAGGAGGTAGCATATGATCAAGAACTGATGGTACTGAAGGAGGAGGTAGAAACTGCACTGATGAAAAACAAGTCTCCAGGAATTGACAGAATACCAGTTGAGATGTTTCAACAAACAAATGCAGTGATAGAGGTGCTCACTTGTCTATGTCAAGAAATTTGGAAGACAGCTTCCTGGCCAATTGACTGGAAGGGATCCATAACTGTGCCCATTCCAAAGAAAGGTGACTCAACAGAATGTGGAAATTATAGAACAGTATCATCAGTATCACACAAGTAAAAATTCGCTGAGGATCATTCAAAAGCAGTTGCAGCAGTACATCAACAGGGAACTGCCAGAAATTCAAGCCGGATTCAGAAGAGGATGCACAACCAGGGATATCATTGCTGATGTCAGACAGATCCTGGCTGAAAGCAGAGAATACCAGAAAGATGTTCACTTGTGTTTTATTGACTATGTAAAGGCATCCAACCATGTGGATCATGACAAATTATGGATATCATTGCTAAGAAAGGGAATTCCAGAACATGTAGTTGTGCTCATGAGGAACCTGTACATAGATCAAGAGGTAGCCCTTTAAACAGAACAAGGAGACACTACATGGTTTAAAGTCAGGAAAGGTGTGTGTCAGGGTTGTATTCTTTCACCATAGTTACTCGGTCTATGTGCTGAGCAAATAATTTGAGAAGCTGGGCTACACGAAGAAGAACACAGCATCAACACTGGAGAAAGACCCATTAACAACCTGTGAAATACAGATGACACATCTTACTTGCCGAAAGTGAAGAAGACTTGCATCACTTACTGACGAAAATTTAAAACTACAGCCTTAAGTATCGATTGCATCTCAACATTAAGAAAACAAAAATCCTCACAACTGGACCAATAAACAATACCATGGTAAATGGAGAAAAAAATTGAAGTTGTCAAGGATTTCATTTTAATTGGATCCACCATCAACACCCATGGGAGCAGAGGTCAGGAAATCAAACAACATATTGCATAGGGAAAATTTGTTGCAAAAGACCTTTTTAAAGTGTTACAAAGCAAAGCCGTCACTTTGAAGACTAAGGTGCTACTGACCCAAGCCATGATATTTTGCATTGCCTCATACGCAAGGGCAAGCTGGACAATGAATAAGGAAGACCAAGGAAGAATTGATGCCTTTGAATTATTGTGTTGGTGAAGAATATTGAATATATTGTGAACAGCTAAATTTTTTTTAAATCTGTCTTAGAAGGAGTACAGCCACAGTGCTTTTTAAATGCAAAGATAGAGAAACTTCTCCTCATGCACTTTGGATATGTTATCAGAAGGAACCAGTCCCTGGAGAAGGGCATCATGCCTGGTAAAGTAGAGGGTCAGTGAAAAAGAGGAAGACTCTCAATGAGATGGATTGACACAATGGCTGCAAAAATGGGCTCAAGCATAACAAAAATCGTGAGGATGGTGCAGGACCCGGTGGTGTTTTGTTCTGTTGTACATAGGATCTCTAAGTGTCGGAACCTACTCAAAGGCTTCTAGCAACAATAACAGCAGTATAGGTAGATGATTATTTATGGAGTGAGGTGACACAAAGAGTTGAGTAAAAGATATTTTGGGAAGACAAAGGTGCATTTGAGCAGGAAGAGATAAGAGACCAACATGCTGGCAGTTTTGAGATAGGAGTAGAGGCAAGCTTAGTATGTGAGTCTTAGTAACAGGGTGGTCATTCAGATACTTTTTTTTTTCTTTTTTTGTTATGTATCTGTTTATTTCACATACATCTGAGAAACTCCATTTTGTTCTTCCCTTATACTTTTCTGCACTTTTAATAAGATACAAACAATCAGATACAAACATGAACTATCATAATGTAATCCTGTTATTTGCACAGATTCTGAAGAGCAAAGGAGTACTATAGTTAAGCAATCCACAGAGCATGGTAAGTTTAACTATTGGCACATTCAAACACCTCTTAGCGGACTGATGATTTGTGATTTTATAGGATGTTTTTTATTGGAATTGAATTCTAAAAGCAACTGCCATGAAATGGTTTGAATTGCAACAGTGATGAAAACGTGTTTGCCAAGTGATTTCCTGAACTGCATTACAGAGTATAAAAACATCTACATTTGGTTGGATTCTATTTGCCTGAAAAATAAATGTTTCTAAACCAGAGTCCTTATGCCTGATAATGATAATGTACTGGGATGTTTGAAATTGCATAAGACAATCTAAATATGTTTTCTTTTAAAAAAACAAATGTTACTTTTAGTACTTGACATAACTAGATTGTGCCACTTGCCTCTTACTCAGGGTATATAAATACCATTGTATAAATTCTCACTTATGAAACCAAGTGATGCACATCACTCTGATAAGCACTGGACAAAATGATGATGAAAAGGTGATTCCTGAATCTACTTCTCACAAAGGGGAATTATAATAATAAACAGGTACTCTCTTACAAAATCATGACAGAAACAATAGTGAGATGACACTGCTTAATTTTCTTTAAAATGAAGGAAAATTAAATATTCTCTATTGGTCAGTAACCCTACATTTCCTGTAGAGAAATCACTACATTTAGAGTAATACACAGCATTCAAAAGATGGTTGATGACCTATTTCTCAAGATGTTCTTTATCAAAGACTACTAAGGAACACCATGTATACATTGATCAAGCTTAATAGAGATTAGTTTTACAGAGCTGTGTAAATATCCTAAGTATAAAATAGGAGCTTAAGCAATATTCCATGAAACATTTCCACATTTATAAAAATTATCATTCATAGTAATCTATTGGAAGGAAAGGTGACCATACATGGTATTAATCATTGACTGTCTCTCTTTAATCAAGTCTACTCTTATTCACGTAACTCACAAGTTCCCACTCCATTTTAAGCAGCAATTTTTTTTTTATATTTAGGAAATATTAAAAACTGCATGATTTTTGTGGTTGTTAGAATAATATAATGGCATATCTTTTAGTACACATAACTATTGTTATTTCAAATATTTATTGTTCATACACAGGTGCACCACAGATGAAAGTAGAGGAACAAAAGCATTTATTTTACTATAAATTTTTATTTTATAATGAAGGATGTATCCATTATTCTAAGACATTATTGTACATTTGATTAAAATACATTAATTTTTTTACAGAAAATCCCTGTGTAATTTGTGTCAAGATGTTGTCGTTGTTGTTGTTAGGTGCTGTCGAGTAGGTTCCGACTCATGGCGACCCAATGCACAACAGAATGAAACACTGCCCGGTCCTGCACCATCCTTACAATCATTGTTATGCTTGAGTCCATTGTTGCAGCCACTGTGTCAATCCACCTTGTTGAGGGTCTTCCTCTTTTCTGCTGACAGTGTACTCTGATGTCCTTCTCCAGGGACTGATCCCTACTGACAACATGTCCAAAGTATGTAAGATGCAGTCTCACCATCTTTGCTTCTAAGGAGCATTCTGGTTGCACTTCATCCAAGACAGATTTGTTCATTCCTTTGGCAGTTCATGGTATATTCAATATTCTTTGCCAACACCACAATTCAAAGGCATCAATTCTTCTTCAGTCTTCCTTATTCATTGTCCAGCTTTCACATGCATGTCAAGATTAAAAAAAAAAAAAAAATTTTTTTTTTTTTTTTAATAAAATTCATTCAAGTGCTTCAAAAATAAAGGCATTCATCCTAATACATAAGTAATATTTTGGTATGGAACCCCAGGTATCATATAATTCTCAGGGGTATAGTCTAATGACTTAAAGTTCCTCAATTTATAAAATAGTATATGAGTATATCTTAGAAAAGTCATTATATCTATGGGTTATAAGGTGTGCTTTTCCTAAGTATGATATTTAACTCCTTGTCATTTAAATTATTCATCTAGCCAATGTCTGTAGCTAAGACCCCACCTTTCCCTCATTCATTTTCTGATTTCTAATTCCAAAGCATGCAATAAGCTAAACAGTTGAAGGGCAGGTAGTTGTCAGTGCAAATAGACATTAAAAAAAAAAAAAATTTTTTTTTTTTTTTTTAATTTAACCTGTGTTAATTCTTCCTTCCTTAAAATTTGTGACTTGGTTAAAAGTCTAGACTGAGGTACTTAGGTCAACACAAATAAATTACTACTGGGCAATGAGAAATACAGGAATTTCTGATATGTAAAAACCCAATCCATAACTTGGGAAATAAACACCACTTGCTAAAGAATGTTTTGTGCTCAACTACTAAGCTAAAAGTTGGTGGTTGGAACCCACTCAGTAGCAGCATGGAACAAAGGCCTGACAATCTGCTTCTGTAAAAGATTATAGCCAAGAAAACCTTATGAAGCCTTTCTAGTCTGTAGGTTATAGACTTGCCATGAGTTGGCATCAACTCAATGGCAATGAGTTTTTTGCTAACGAATAAATACATATTATGCTGCACATAAACTAATTCACTCCTTGACAGATGCATCCAAAGTATTTGTGTTATGAAACAGTTTCAGCACTTCCAACTTAACTCTTACTCCTATCAAAGACCTTGGAATTATCTAGGATTATATCAGCAATCATGCATTACAAATTTTCATTAAGAATCAGTTTTTAAAAACAAGCTTTCCTAAGAGGTGTCATGGTAGCAGTTTGGATTTGTGAGAAATATCAAGTCTATAGTCAATCTTGAAAACAAAATGAAGTATTTTAAATGTAGTTTACTTCCATTCTTTTTTGGTAAAATACAAGCCAGATCATTGGATTAGTGAAAAATAGCAGAAGAAAAATTCCAATAGGCCTATTTCAACCACCTCCTGTTTGTCGTACTATGGTGTTTTGCATCTTGTTCTGATACTGGAAGTTTTGCCACTGATATTTCAAATACCAGTAAGGTCATCCTTGGTGGACAGGCTTCGGCAGAACTCCCAGACTAAGACATACTAGGAACAAGGACCAAGAAGTCTAGTTCAGAAAAATTTGACCAGTGAAAACCTTATGAATAGCAGCTGAACATTCTCTGATATAGCGCCAGAAGATGAGCTACTCAGGTTGGAAGGCACTCAAATACTACTGGGGAAGAGCTGCCTCCTCAAAGTGGAGTCAACCTTAATGGCATGGATGGAGTCAAGCTTTCAGGACATTCATTTGTTGAAGTGGCATGACTGAAAATGAGAAAAAATAGCTGAAAATATGCGTTAATAATCAGAATATGGAATGCACAAAGTATTAATCCAAGAAAATACAAAGTAATCAAAAATGAAATGTATAAAGATCAATATCCTAGGCATTAGTGAGCTAAATGGGCTGATACTGGCCATTTTGAATCAGACAATCATATGGTCTACTATGCTGGGAATGACAAATTGAAGAGGCATGGTGTCATGTTCATCATCAAACAGAACATTTCAAGATCAATCCTGAATTACAATGCTGTGAGTGAAAGGATAATATGCATACACCTACAAAGGAGAACTGTTAATAGACTATAATTCAAATATATGCACCAACCACTAAAGCCAAAGATGAAGACATTGAAGATTTCTACCAACTTCTGCAATCTGAAATTGATCAAACATGTAATAAAGATGTATTGATAACTACCAGCGATTGGAATATGAAAGATGGAAATGAAGAAGGGTTGGTAGTTGGAAAATATGGCCTTGGTGAGAGAAACGACGTCAGAGATCTCCTAACAGAATTTTGCAAGACCAACAACTTCTTTGCAAATAACTTTTTTCAACAACATAAAAGGCAACTTTTCAACAACATAAAAGTGACTATAGACTGTACACATTGACCTTTTCCAATGGAAAACACAAGAATCAAATCAACTACATCTATGGAAAGAGACAATGGAAAAGCTCAATATCATCAGTCAGAACAAGGCCAGGGGCTGACTGTGGAACAGACCATCAATTGCTCCTATGCAAGTTGAAGCTGAAGAAAAAGAAACCAATTCCACGAGTTGGAAAATGCCATCTTGAGTATATCCCAACCATATTTAGAGACCGTCTCAAGAATGGATTTGACTCATTGAACACTAACAACGAATGACCAGATGAGTTGACAACAAGGATATCATACATGAAGAAAGCAAAAGGTCATTAAAAAGACAGGGAAGAAACAAAAGACCAAAATGGATGTCAGAAGACACTCTGAATCTTGCCCTTGAACATAGAGTAGCTATAGTGAATGGAAGAAATGATGAAGTAAAAGAGCTGAACGAAGATTTCAAAGGGCAGCTCGAAAAGAAAAAGTAAAATATTATAATGAAATGTGCAAAGACCTGTAGTTAGAGAACCAAAAGGGAAGAACATGCTTGGCATTTCTCAAGCAAAGAGAAATGAAGAAAAATTTCAAGCCATGAGTTGCATTTTTGAAGGATTCATGGGCACGATATTGAATGATGTAGGAAGCATCAAAATCAGATGGAAGGAATACACAGAGTCACTGAACCAAAAAGAATTGGTCGACATTCAACCATTTAGGGAGATAGCATATGATCAAGAAATGATGGTTCTGAAGGAATAGGCCTAAGCTGCACTGAAGGGAATGATGTAAAACAAGGCTCCAGGAATTGATAGAATACCAACTGAGGTGTTTCAACAAACAAATGCAGTGCTGGATATGTTCATTCATCTATGTCAAGAAATTTCAAAGGTAGATTCCTCGCCAATCAACTGGAAGAGATCCATATTCATGCCTTTTCCAAAGCAAGGTAATCAAATAGAATGAGACATCATCTAATGGTATCATTCATGTCACATACAAGTAATATTTTGCTGAGGGTCATTCAAAAGCAGTTGCAGCAGTACATCAACAGGGAACTGCCAGAAATTCAAGCCAGTTTCAGAAGAGGACATGGAATGAGGGATATGATTGGTGATTTCAGATGGATCTTGGCTGAATGCAGAGAATACCAGAAAGATGTTTACCTGTATTTTACTGACTATGCAAAGGCATTTGACTGTCAACCATGAAAATTATGAGTAATACTGTGAAGGATGGAAATTCCAGAACACTTTAAATTGTGCTCATGTGGAACCTGTACATAGAACAGGAAGCAGTCGTTCAAACAGAGAAACGAGATACTGCATCATTTAAAATCAAGAACGGTGTGTGTCAAGGTTGTATCCTTTTACCATACTTATTCAATCTGTATGCTGAGCAAATAATTTGAGAAGCTAGGCTATATGAAGAAGAATGTGGCGTCAGGATTGGTGGAAGACTCATTAACAATCTGGATTATGTAGATGACACAACCTTGCTTGCTGAAATCAAAGAGGACTTGAAGCACTTATTTATGAAGATCAAAGACTATAACCTTCAGTATGGATTACACCTCAACAAAAGAAAACAAAAATCCTCACAACTGGACTAATAAGCAACATCATTATAAATGGAGAGAATATTGAAGTTGTCAAGGATTTTATTTTACTTGGATCTAAAATCAATGCCCATGGAAGGAGTGGTCAGAAAAAAAGTAAGAAAGATAGAAAAAGAAATCAAAGAAAGTATTGCATTGGGAAAATCTGGTACAAAAGACCTCTTTAAAGAGTTAAAAAGTGAAAACGTCACTTTGAGGACTGAGGTGCTCCTGACTTAAGCCATGATACTTTCCACTGCCTTATAAACATGCACAATCTGGGCAATGAATAAGGAAGACCAAAGAAGAATTGATGCACTTGAATTATGGCATTGACATGGACTTCCAGAAGAATGAACATGTCTTGGAAGAAATACAGCCAGAGTGGTAATATGTTAAAACAGGTGTATGCATATCATTCTGGGAAACACATGTGGGCATTAACACCAATCTTATATAGCTATGCCACTGCATCTGTGTGTTAATATATTTACTATAATGGTGACAAATGTAGATTAAGTGAATGAAAAAGGCAGCAGTTAATGTTTGGCACACCCATGGCCTTACTACTTACTGAAAACTCCCACAAATCTCTCTGACCCCCTAAAATGCATACCCGATTACATATGGAATAACTTCATTTAGATGTTGTGTGGGTATTTCGAGTTGTGAATCAATTTCTACAAAGATTGAATTCTTTTTCACCTCTTTATTCTTAATAAGTGATGCTCTCATCAATTCATCTGCCCTAGCCAGAAACTAAAGTCTTTGTTGACTTTCCATCCACTCAAAATCAAATAACTCATGTTATCATATATATATTCTCCAATTATTTTTTCTTTAAAAAATACCACTTAGAGACTTACAGTTCTCTCCATTTCCAATGCCATCGTGCTAGTTCTGATAAAAAATAATTGCTCAGTTGTACTACAGTACAAATGTCTTTACAATTTGTGTTCAAGTCTGTAGTATTTTCCTCTTTATTGAATTTTCCCCACTACAGTAAATCACTTTTATAAAATAAAACTAGCCTTTAGTAATGCCCTGATTTAACTCCTTTCATAGGTCCTTATTTCTTGCTACTGTTTTCTTCTACTTTGTTTTTAATAAAGTATATTGAAGTAAAATTTACTTCAGTAAACAATTCTTTAAGCATAGAGTTCTGTGAGCATTAACAATTATATACAGTTATGTAACCAACATCAAAATCAAAATATAAAAACAGTTATATAACTACCCAAATGCCTTCATGCTTCTTTGTATTCAGCTTATCCCCGTCCCTCAGTCCCTGACAACAATTAAGTCAATTCTGTCCCTGCAATTTTTACTTTTCTCAGATGTCATATAAATAGAACTCGAAAGATGTAGATGTTTGAGTTCAGTTTCTTTTACTGGGAATAAAGCATTTAAGATCCATCTATATTGTGGTATGTATAAATAGTTGGCTTCTTTTTGCTGTTTATTAGTATTCCATTGTATGGATGTAATGCTTTTTTTTTTTTCATTCCCCAGTGAAAGTCTCAGTAAGGACTTTTACCCAAAATATAGATAAGACTTATAACTTAATAATAAGAAGACAAACAACACAATTAAAAATTGTGGAAAGGCTTGTCTATTTCACTAAAGAAGACATATGAATGTCTAATAAGCATGTGGAAATGATGCTCAACATCATTAGTTATTAGAGAAAATGAAAATTAAAACTACGTTGAGATACCACTGCACAAACACTAGAATGGCTGTACTCAACAAGACAGACATTACTATGTTGGCAAGGGTGTAGAAAAACTGAAGTCCTTAATGTTGAGGGTATGAATGTAAGAGGATACAATCACATGAGGAATTTATGTGGAAGTATCCTAAAAGTTAACCATAAATTTACTGTATGGTCCAGGAATTCCACTGTTCAGTATCTATCAGAGAAAATAAAAACATATGTCCACACAAAGAACTGCACAAGAAGGTTTTAGCAGGATTATTCATAATAAACCCCTAAATCAAACCTGTTGCAGTAGAGTGCATTTTGATTCATGGCAACCCCTTGAGTAGAACTGATCTATTTTTTAAAATATTCCTTTCCCCTAAAATGGAAACAACACAAATATTCATTAACTGTTGAATGGAGAAACAAAATATCCATACGTTGTGTGGATAGCCATATGAGGACAGCCATACTATAGGGTGTTATTGACCAATAAAAGGAATAAAATAGTAATTAATGCTCTACCACAGACTAACTTCCAAACTTTATGCTAAATGAAGAAAGGCCCAAAAGACTATATGTTATATGATTCCATATGTCTAGGCATGGACCAATAACTTGAAATTTGCCTCCAAAAATAGAGGGTGCCAAGAGACCAAAAAAAGAGGCAGGCAACTCCAGTGTGGCAGCGAAGAATTTTTATTAGGGAGACCTACATATAAGGTCAAGTCCAAGTCCTGGGAGGCTACAGGACCAGAGCAGATCTCCATACTTATAAGTGGGAGGGCCGAGGTTTTATAGTGGTGGTGGACAATAGTTGCTTCAAGCCAGGGGGCTCCATAAGAATGGCTTAGCAAATGGTAATGAACTAGTGGACCACATAAGCGTGCTCATGTTTGGCCTCATAAAATTTGTCTCCCCTTCAATAAAAAAAAAAAAAAAATTTTTTTTTTTTCAGTCCACCCCTAGAGACCAGCTCTTACAATCTGGCATGCTACCCATCTTGTGCCCTAGTATGAAAGACCCCATTCCCTCCTCACTGGGAACAGATACAGAAGTGGGGCTGGCCAGGTGCCGTATGGTGTCCTTCCATGTTCAAGAGACAGAGAAAGTTACTGTGTGCCCAGAACAGGGAGAAGTCTTCTCTGATAAGAAGAAGGAACTAGGAGACAGAAGGTGTCCCAATTCCCAGCATCCCTAACAGAGAACGTGCTGGGCCCAAGGCCTTTCTTAGGCAGCCTGGATGGGAGGCATAGAGGCAGACCATTTCCCCAACACCATATATATATGAAATCTCCAGAAAAAAGCTTATTTACAGAGACAGAGAGTATATAATTTGTCACCTGAGGTTGGTGCTTGGAGTTGGGAGTGACTGGAGAAGGCAGAGGTTTCTTTTGAAAAGATGAAAATGCTCTAAAGCTGGATTGTGGCATTGGTTAAACAGCTCTATAAAATTACTAAAACCATCGAAATATATACTTGCAATGGGTGAATTTTATGGTATGTAAATTATACTTCAATAAAGCTGTTTTAAAAAGAGCATTAAATTTAATGAACTGCCTTTCAGCACACAGAAGAATTAGGTAAAGCCATTAACTTAATGGGAAATTAGTTCCCAACATCCTAGTTACCTTTGTTTCCCAAAATAAAGTAAAATCACCATGCAAATTTTCTCATTTTCAATATAAACAATAAAAATTTGAACATTAAAATTTACATGTGTTACTATCTGGTATGATTTATTAAAAATAAAATGATATAGTAAATTCCAAGTTTATTCTACAGTCTTAAAAGTTAACCTAAACAATCTTTGATAGGGGAATTTTTGTTTGTATGATTTTAGCTCTCAATATTGAAAAGCTTTTACATACTTCTGACAATTTATCCTACTCCTTATAGTCTATTGTATTATCCTTTCCTCTCTTACCAAATTAAGATGATAAGACAAACAAGTCACACGATACATAAAAAACAAAAAACACCTGTTGCCATTGAGTCAATTCTGACTCATAGTGACCCTAAAGGGCAGAGTAGAACTGCCCTATAGGGTTTCCAAGGAGCACCTGGTGGATTTGAACCACTAGCTTTTGGTTAGCAGACAGCTCTTAACCACTACTTCACCAGGATTTCCACATAAAAATATAGAGACATGTAATTAATAGAATTAAAATTGCTCATTCTCTTCTCAATTAACTGTTACCAAAAGTCTGAAAAGGCATCAAACAACAGGAAAATATTTGTTGAACTTGGTTTTTGCTTGCTGCTAGGTGCCATTTAATCATTTCCAATTCGTAACAACCCTATGTACAACAGAAAGAAATACTACCTGGTCCTGTGCCGTCCTCAAAATCATTGCTATGATTGAGCACATTGTTGCAGTCACTGTTCCAGTCCATCTTGTTGAGGGTCTTCCTCTTTTTCACTGACCCTCTACTGTACCGAGCATGATGTCCTTCTCTAGGGACTGGTGCCTCCTGATACATGTCCAAAGTATGTGAGATGAAATCTCACCATTCTCACTTCTGAGGAGCATTCTGGATGTACTTCTTCCAAGATAGACTTGTTCATTCTTCTGGCACACCATGGTGTATTCAATATTCTTCACCAATATCGTAATTCAAAGGTGTTGTGGAACTCAGTAGTTTATTTTATTCAGATATTTATCACAGAGCATATTGAATGAATTTTATTTCATATAAACTAATAATATTGTAGAACCCTCCCTGGTTTAAGATGACATTACTAACTCACAGCCTTGTCAGACATATTTTTAGAATGCTTTATCCAGTAGTGGTATTTGTTTTATTCTGAGACTTCTACCCTTCCTTGATTGTTGGTCACATTTAGGATTAGATTACAATGGGCTCAGGAAATTGTTTCTGTAAAGGCCCAAATAACAAGTCTTTTTGGCTTAGTGGGCAACTTCTCAATTCTACCTTTGTTGCATGAAAGTAGTCATGGATGATGTGTAAATGAATTACCATGCTTGTGTCTTAATAAAACTTTATTTACAAAACAGGCAGTAGACAATGTCCGGCCAGTGAGCTGTAGTTTACTGTAGTTTGCAGAGCCTTGGATTTGGTTCAGATCCTAGTTAATAAGTAAAGAAAATTTATTTAACTCACAAATGCATT
This sequence comes from Loxodonta africana, assembly GCF_030014295.1. Lineage (NCBI taxonomy): Eukaryota > Metazoa > Chordata > Mammalia > Proboscidea > Elephantidae > Loxodonta > Loxodonta africana. The sequence continues at coordinate 109,664,906 of NC_087343.1, read as the reverse complement.
GTCTTTTTATTACAAAATATGGAGAAATAATACTTTGTCTCCATTGTTATGGTTGCCCTAATTTACAATTAAAAATGAAAAATGCGTAGATATCTGCTCAAGAATATAAATTATTTAGCAAATTTGGAGCATATGAAAAGTACATTCCAGCTTTCAAAGAAAGAAGGGGGAGAACAAAATGTTCCTTATACAAATTTTGAAGGAAGAACATTTAATGTAGTTATAATTATTAGCCACAAGAATCTATCTGGCTGCTATTATTACTACCTACCTCATTGCTAATTGATTAGAAGATTCAATTCTAGCAAAGGCCCAATAAACATAAGATGAACCTCAACAGAACTTGTGCTAGTATACAGTGCAATAGAGGAGTCTGTGTATTCCTTTTTTAAAGGCCAATGAAAGTGGATGCAATTTTCACAAGTTGAGTTATGATTTAGAACCCCAGCATCTGAATGAATAAATAGCACTTTTAGGGATTCATGTGTTAACACTCAAAGCCCCAAAAGAGAATATAAAAATTACTGCTCTCACTTATGCCTTCTCACCCCTTATATATAGCTGTTTGCTTTCTACCATTTTATATAGATATATGTATAGATATAAATATAAGTATCTGTACTGAGAAAGTGCTTATTTAACTTTACGTCAGGCATTAGCAAGGTTTGGGAGAGTACATTAGGGAAGCAGATGACACCAGGGGATAGGAACATTCTAATTTTTTTCTTTTGGCCACCAAATTACACCTTTCCTGGCAATTATGCCAAACAGACTTAAAAGAAGAGTTCTAAGAGAGACACCTGCTGGAGTAAGGCCAGTTACAAGTTCTCACTTCATTTCAGGCTTAAGGTGGGCCACACCCCTGAAGAAGATGCATAAGAAGTTAATAACCAGTTTTTTTTGGAGTCAGTTAGAGCCCTAGAGGTGCAGTGATTAAGATCTTGCCTGCTCAGCAAAAACTCAGCAGCTCAAATCCGCTAGTCACTCCTTGGAAACCCTGTGGGGCAGTTCTACCCTCTCCTATAGTTTCGCTGTTTGTTGGAGTCGACTCAATGGCGAGGGGTTTATTTTTTTATGGAGTCAATTCTGACTCCTGGAGAACCCATGTGTGTCAGAGTAGAATTGTGCTCCATAGGAATTTCAATGGCTGACTACTGCATTTTATTTCTTGTACTCAGGCTTCTCCATGTTTTATTGATGTTCCTCTTTACTTCTTTCTATTCTTTCTCACCTAATGCCTGCAAGTTTTCTCTGAAATCCTCTTGAATATCTGACCCATCTTTTACTCAGCATTCTAAAATGTTAGCGCACAAAGAATCCTCTGCAGGACCTATTAAAAATTTCCAGTTCCTAGTTCACAACACTAGAGATTCTGATTCAGTGAGCCTGGGCCTGTGGGTCAAGAGTCAGTGTTCTATCAAACTTTCTATGGAATTCTGATGCAAATGGTTCAAGGACTATACACCAGGAAACTCTAGTTTATTCCAACCTTTGATATTTATATATCCTCAAGTATTGGATTTTATCTAATAAATCTGTCTGAATTCTACTAATTCAAATTGGCTCCAAAAATTGAAAAGAGGTATGTCACATATCAATACCTGGTTCTGTGAGAATAATATGCTTCCATCTAGAGTGAAAGATAAAATGAAATAGTCACCTATCATGGATCAATTTGTCATGGGTTTCTGGCATCTCTGAAACGTCTTGCAGCAGAGACATTAGCAGACTTTGTTCTGAGCTTTTTTCAAGGGTTATAATAGATTTGAAAGATGAAGATAGTGCCATCATCTGGGGCAGAGAGTAGATTTGTTTACTGCCAGTATAATAAAGATAATGTCTCCCTTCAGGGCAAAGAGTAGGTTTGCTTAAAGATCCTTATAAAAGACTCAGGTCTCCTAAATTCAGGTTTTCTCACCTGATCCTTTTCAAGTCATCCTGTGGGAACTGAGACTGAGGGAACCAGTGTAAGAAAATATTGATACCCCAGCTACTGCTAATTTTACAAGTAATGAACTGACCTTTGTCTCTAACCCAGGAACCTCTTGTGTTTTTCCAGCATGCTTAGTATTGTGGCAGGCAATCATATAAAAATATACAAGGAGCTAAAAACCTGACTCTTCATAGATCTGATATCACCAAACTTTATAGTGTTTAAAATTGAATAAAACATATAATTTATGCTATTCCAAATATATTTACCTTATTTTCCAAAATATTGATAAACAATATGCACCCACTGCCATCGAGTTGATTCCGACTCATAGTGATTCCATAGGACAGACAGGACTAACCCATAGGGTTTCCAAGGCTGTAAATCTTTACAGAACCAGATTGCCACATCTTTCTCTCACAGAGCGGCTGGTGGGTTTGAGCCTCTGACCTGTTGGTTAACAGCTGAGCACTTAACCAATGTGCTATGAGGACTCCTCATTAATAAATAGAAACTTAAAATAATAGCATATTCTCTGAAAATGATGAAAAGACATATACAATTTGAATTAAATAAAGCTCTCAGGCTTCATTGTTGAAGTGTGTAAAATGCAATTTTAATATCACAATTGTTGAATATACTAAAAAAAACTATAATAAAATACATTTAAAGAAGTCAAAAGAAATTGCCTCCATAACAGAAGGTGAGAATATTACAAGGTTGAAACAGTTTTCATGCACTCAGCTATAATGTATACTCTTTTTTTCCTACTTGGGAAATTACTAAGATAAAACTTTCATGAAGTGTTCCACTGCATATGAAATATTAGTTACTTTTTTCTGCAACAATCCCATAACTCTATTGTGCCTCTGACAATGTCCCTTTAATTTGATGAATGTGTTTGTGTTCAATGCAAAATAGCTGAAATAATCTAAAATGCTTTATCTTCTTGATGTTTTCTGAATTTACAGAAACTTCAAAAGAAAATTCTGCTTCAGGCTAGGTACATTTTGAATGTTTCAGTGGAACTGAAGCTGTCAAAATATAGGGAGACATGCCTGTTGGATATATAGAATAAATGAATGGAACTATGACAATTGAAAATTATAAAGCATCCATCTAAACAGGTTTATTGTGTTTTGGAGAATGTACTGAGAAACGGAAATGGCAGGGTTACAATAAATTTATAAAATAACAGTTAATTAAATTTATAAAATGAATTCAATAACATATGGTGAAGAGATTGATTATTAAACTTCAAAAGCTAAATGCTAGTGTCCATTAGGATATTCTAAATTATGGCTCATAGAGAAAAATTGAGTCAGTCCATTTTGTATTTCATGTTGCATAGAAGCAAATTTCACCTTATAAGTAAAGAGAAAAAATGAGAGAAAAACCTATATTGTATAAAAATGAGTTTTTACCAAGTGTCCGTAAATCTTTGTAACAGGTATTTATTTAGCACCTACTTTTTTTTTTTTTTACTTTTGTATTTAACCACTGAGGTATTAGGGATAAGTATTAGCATTAAGGATACAAAGAATAGAATACGAAGAACTCAAAGTAGGTTCTGAAGGACAAGTAACAGTTGAGTATCCTGTATGTGATAAGTACTAGATATTGGCAAGTTTATATTGCTAAGAAGCCACAGTGAAGGAGGGCCTGACCCAAGATGAAATAATAAGGATCAGAAAGGGAAACTTGATCTAAGTCTTAAAGAGCAAGTAGGAACCATATGAGCACAATCCAGTACAGGATATTGGCAAATGTAAAGGCAGAGAAAAGAGCAAAAATATGATACAAGCAGAGAACTAGAAATAGTTAATTGTGGCTGCACTGCAGAGGGCAAATGGCAATACAGTAAACCCTGCCAAATACCCTGATGCTCAATGTAAGGATAGTTTACTGAACTTTTCCAAAAGTTAAATAACATACCTCTCCTATTATTTGGAGTCGCTGGGTAGTGCTAACCAAGACGTTGGCAGTTCAAATCCACCGGGCGCTCCTTGGAAACTCTACGGGGCAGTTCTACTCTGTCCTATAGAGTCGCTATGAGTCGGAATCGACTCGACTGCAGTGGGTTTGGGTTTGGGGTAGTGCAAACAGATAATGCTTTTGGCTGCGAACTTCAAGGTTGACGGTTCTAGTCTGCCCAGTGGTGCCTCAGAAGAAAGGCTTAGCAATCTACTTCCGAAAAATTAGCCACTGAAAACTCTATGGAACACAGTTGCGCTTTGACACTCATGGGCAACTCGTGCTTATTATTATTATTTTTTAAATTACAGAATTTCCTACTGCTCTGCTTTTTAGAAGAGTCTGAGGAAGATTCATGTTAATTCTTTAAATTCTTGGTAGAATTCACCAACGAAGACTTCCGATCCTGGACTTTCTTTGCCCACGCATTTTGCCCTAAGCATGCATGGGTGTCTTCAATACTCTCAATACATGGTGGTTTTAAAAGGTTCAATTTCTGATATCAACTCTCTCCTTGACTTTTCCTTGTAGTCTTTTTAGGTGCTTCTTGTATGTCTTAGGGGCACTCTTTAGCCCTAGGTGCTACAGGCAATTCCAGATTTCTGGCGGTACTTTGCACCCCTCTAGTTGATGCCTTTGAATTGTGGTGTTGGTGAAGAATATTGAATATACCATAGACTGCCAAAAGAATGAACAAATCTGCCTTGGAAGAAGTGCGGCCAGAATGATCCTTAGAGGCAAGGATGGTGAGGCTGCATCTTACATACGTTGGACATATTGTCAGGAGGGATTAGTTCCTGGAGAAGGACATCATGCTTGGCAGAATACAGGGTCAGTGGAAAAGAGGAAGACCCTCAATGAGGTGGATTGACACAGTGGCTGCAACAGTGAGCTCAAGCATAACAACGATTGTAAGGATGGCACAGGACCGGGCAGTGGTTCGTTCTGTTGTGCATATAGGGTCGCTATGAGTCGGAACCGACTCGACGGCACCTAACAACAACAGCAACAACCCATTATTAGCTTGAGGCAGGCCAAAGTGAGACAAGAACCTTGCTTCAGTTCTTCAGGCAGCCTGCAGACACAATACACACATCATAATTTGCTAACGTGTTAGTCATCTAGTGCTGCTGTAACAGAAATACCACAAATATGTGGCTTTAAGGGGCATAAATTTATCTTCTCACAGTTCTGGAAGCTGAAATTCCAAATTAAGGTCTCAGCCACGTTGATTTCTTCGTCAGTAACCCTGGACATTCCTTGGTTCCTTGGTGGTCCTCACATGGCACCTGTCTTTTCCAGTTTGTGCATGAGCCTGTGTTGTTGAAACTGTTCATTTTATAACTCAGAAGTTATTAGGTTTAGGACACACCCTACATCAATGTGGTCCCATTAATATAACAAAGAAAGCCATATATCCAAATAGGATTACATTTTCAGATATAGGGTTTAGGATTCCAACACATTAATTCAATCCATAGTATCTAATAAATTTGTTCTGCTCTGTTTAGAGTCAGAGACTAGGCTCCTTCTCTGGGAGTGCAGTACGCTGCTGCCACTTTAATATGACCAGGCTGAGCTGGGGAGGAAGAAGGGATTAGGCGAATAGAAAGTCAAAGCTTTCCTACTGTTTATATATCTCTTTTTTCTTGATTTAGTGTTTGGGTAGTTGCTGCAACCCTTTGGCCAATTTTCAGAATTCTGACAACGTTGGTTCTGCCAGTTTCTGCTTGATTATCTTGTAGGGAGATGGAGTATGCAGCTGCTTACTTCACCACCTTTCTCTGGCTCCTTATTGTTATCTGTAAACTAAAAACAAAACAAAAATACACCCATTGCCGTTGAGTTGATTCCAACTCATAGCAATCCTATAAGACGAGTAGAACTGCCTCATAGGGTTTCCAAGGAGTGCCTGGTGAATTTGAACTGCTGACCTTTTGGTTAGCAGCTGTAGCTCTTAACAATTATACCACCAGAGTTTCCTGCTATCTTTGAAGATAATAAAAATTCTACTCAAAATTTTGAGACTGTTGTGGATAATCAATCATCTTTTCAATATCAAGCTACTACGTAAGTCCTAATCAGGATACTTATCTACTTACAAGTTTCAGCCATAATTCATAGTGACCAAGAGATCAGGAGGCAGACAGCACCTGCCCAGTATGCCCTCAATCACCTAACCAAACCAGTGTATAGTGAAGCAGGCTCAACCTGTCTGCTGCTTCCCTGCCCACCTAATCAAGGTGGTGAGAGCTATCATGCCCACAGACAAGCAAGCAGCAAAGCAAGTCTAGTTTACCTTTCCAGACATACCAAAAAACCAGAAAAACAAACCCAGTGCCATCGAGTCTATTCCGACTGATAGTGACCCTATAGGACAGAGTAGAACTGGCCCATAGAGTTTCCAAGGAGCTTGTGGCGGATTCAAACTGTCCACCCTTTGGTTAGCAGCTATAGAACTTAACAAGTACACCACCAGGGCTTCCTTCCAGATGTATCAAAACAAAATAAAGAAACAGGACAAAAAAATTAGCATACAATCAGTAAATAAAGAAAATAACACCTTAATGTCTCAGAGACAGCAGATAATTTAAAAACATAAAAAAGCAGGACAAGATGGATCCAGCAAGTGACTAAAATACAGAATCAGATGACCTTCCCATAGAAGAAAAGGTAGTGGGGCTACCTGATATGGGATTCGAAAGACTAATATTTAGGGATCACCAAGAGATTAGGAAAGTGATCATGGAAAACACAGATAAAACCTATGAAAACATAGCTAAAATAAAAGAAAACACAAAGCAATAGAAAAATTCAGGAAACTAATACAAGAAAAAAAAATCAAAATAAATAAATAAATAGAAATCACACACACAAAAAAACAGCAACTAGGAATTCAAATCATAAACAACAAAATTTCAGAAACGGACAACTGAATAGAAGGTTGTAGGAGCAAATTTGAAGCAAATGAAGACAAAATCAGTGAGATTCGAGATTCAAGACAAATCCATGGACACAACTTCATTTGAGGAAAAAGATAAAAGAATGAGGAAAAAATGAAGAAAACCTAAGAATCACGTGGATACAATCAAGAGCAAAAATTTGTGCATGATTGGAGTTCCAGAAGAGGGGGAGAAAATGGAAAACACGGAGATGATTGTTGAAGATTTGCTGGTGGAAAACTTCCCAAATATCACGAATGATGAAAAGCTGACCATCCAAGAAGCTCAACAAAACCCACATAGGATAGACTCAAAGAAATTCACAAAGACATATCACACTTGCCAAAACTGAAGACAAAGAAAGAATCCTGAGAACAGCTGGAGAAAAATGAAAGTCTCTTATAAAGGGAAAGCAATAAGACTAAGCTTTGATTACTTGGGAGAAGCTATGCAGACAAGAAGGCAATGGGGTGGTATAAATAAAACCTCAAAAGGAAAAAACACCCACTAACAAAGAATAACATACCTTGCAAAATTGTCTCTCTGCTGAAAGACCAAAACTAATGGTTAAGTTAGGTTATTTCTAGATAAACAGAAATTAAGGAAATTCATAAAAACCAAACCAAACTTACAAGAAATATTAAAGTGAGCCCTTCAATTAGGGAATCAACAAGATCAGACAACAACCAGAGTGTAGGACACAGGACAACATCAGTCAGATACCAACCTAGGTAAGTTTTAAGTAAAAGGCTTAAAACAGGGAAACTGAGATGTCAATCTGTAAATGACAACATCAAAACAATAACAGGGTGAATAAATGGTATAGCTATAAAACTTTCAAATGAAGAGGAATTCAAGGTAATGCCAAGTAATAAAAGCCTGGTTCAAACTTAAGAAGATAAGAATAAATTTCAAGGTAACCACTGACTCAACGGCACCGGATTTGGTGGGTACACATCAGAATAAAAAAGAAGAAAAACATAGAGTCTCAGTAAACAAAAAGTCTATAATAATGAAAGAAAAGAAAATCTCCAATCAATGGAACTCAGCACGGAAAAGAGGAACAAAGAAAATGTTAGCACCACAAAAAAAAAAAAAAAATGACAGAAATAAATTCTTGCATATTGACAATCACACTGAATGTAAATGGTTTAAATGCACTTGTAAAGAGAGAGAGAGTGGTAGAATGGATAAGAAACAAAACTCATCAATATGCTGTCTACACAAGAGACACACCTTAGACATAATGACATAAATATATTAAAAATCAAAGGATGGAAAGGAATATATCAAACAAACAGTAACCAAAAAAAGGGCAGGTGTAAAAACGGTAATTTCAGATAAACTAGACTTTAAGGCAAAATCAACCATAAAAGACAAGGCAGGACATTATATAATGATTAAAAGGACAATCCCCCAAGAAGGTATAACCTTAATAAATATCTATGAACCCAACTACAGGGCTTCAAAATACATCAAACAAACTCTAACAGCACTGAAAAGAGAAATAGCTCCATAGTAATAGTAGGAGTTTACAACACACCATCAATAAAGGACAGAATATCTAGAAAGAAACACAGCAAAGATTCAGATGATCTGGAGGCCAAAATCAACCAAATTGACCTCATAGACATATACAGAACACTCCACCCAGTATCAGCAAAGTATACATTCTTTTCCAATGCACATGGAATGTTCTCCAGAATAGAACACATTTTAGGCCACAAAGTAACCCTCAATAAAATCCAAAAATCTAAGTAATACAAAGCATTCTCTCTGATCATAAAGCTTATAAAAGTAGAAATCAATAAAAGGAAGAGCAAAAGAAAAAAAAAATCATATATGTGGAAACTGGATAACATCTTCTTAAAAACTAATGGGTAATATAAGAAATCAATGAAGGAATTAAAAAAATCCTAGAATTAAATGAGAATTGCTGTGGATTAATTACTTTTTTGTGGGGCCTTTCTAGCCTTGGTCTTGTAACTCTGACCCAGATGACTGACCAGGACTGTGTGATAGGGTAAATGTGGCCTACCAAGGGAACTGGTCAACTTTGCCTTAAAAGAGAGCCAATTCCAGAGCAGAGTGGAGAATCCTACCATCACCAAGGAAGAACAGCCAGAAGTGGAGAGCACGTCCTTTGGATCCAGGATCCCTGCACTGAGAAGCTCCTAGAAGCAGGGAGCCAGGAGAAAGCAAGTGAGTTGTGACCTTGAAGATGATGAGAAACTTTGGCAGGAGAGACCCGACAGCAGAGACAGCAGCAGAAGACAACATGGTAGGCTTCCCGGCCCATGGAGAGAGAAAGCTAAATACCGTTGAGCAGAGGCTGAGGGCCATGGAGAGGAGTGCCTGTAAACACAGCTGGGGAGAGGCTGTCCTGATGAAAAGAAGTGTGCCCTGAATGTTCCTGAGCCTGAATTGTAACTCTTATTTCTCTTATAATAAACCCCATAATCGTGAGTATGGTATTTGAGTTCTGTGTGACCATTGCAATGAATTATCAAACCCAACAGAGAAGTAGAGAGTGCTGTGTGAGGGATGGTGTCAGAATTAGTAAAGATGGCAGAGAGAGGAGGCTTGTCTGGTCTCCACCTCACGGAAGTCAACCTTGTGCTGTTGATCTTGATTCTCCATCCCCCTTGTGGGGTTGAAGGAGGTCAGACAATGCCCCACACCATTTTTACAGAACGAAACAGCTCATACCAAAACCTCTGGGACACAGCAAAGGCAGTGCTCGAAGGTCAATTATAGCAATAAACACACACATCAAAATCAAAATGTTAGCCCTACAACTCAAACAAACAAAAAGAAAACAGGAAATGAAGTCCATAGCCACCAGAGGAAAGGAAGTACTAAAGATAATGGCAGAAATAAATGAAATACAAAACTTAAAAGAATCAATAAGACCAAAAGTTGGTTCTTTTAAAAGATCAAAAAAATTGACACACTGACAAAACAAAAACAGGAGAGGAAGGAAATAAGCCAAATGAGAAAGAGATCTTTTGCAGCAAATTTGCCCAGTGCAATGCATTACTTGATTTCTTGACTGCTGCTTCCTGGGTATTGATTGTGGATCCAAGTAAAACGAAAGCCTTGTCAACTTCAATCTTTTCTCCATTTATCAAGATATTGTTTATTGGTCCAGTTGTGAGGATTTTTGTTTCCTTATGTTGAAGTGTAATTTACACTGAAGGCTATAGTCTTTGATCTTCATCAGTAAGTGCTTCAAGTCTTACTCGCTTTCAGCAAGCAAGGTCGTTTCACCTGCACATTGCAGGTTGTTAACGAGTCTTCTACCAATCCTGATGCCACATACTTCTTCATATAGTCCAGCTTCCTGGATTACCTGCTCAGTATACAGATTGAAAAAGTATGGTGAAAGAATACCACCCTGATGCACACCTTTCTTGACTTTAAGCCAGGCAGTACACTCTTGTTCTGTTTGAAAGACTGTCTCTTGGTCTAAGTACAAGTTCCTTATGAGCACAATTAAGTGTTCTGAATTTCTCATTTTTTACAATGTTATCTATAATTTGTTGTGATCCACAATGTCAAATGCCTTTGCATGATTAATAAAACACAGGTAAACATCTATAATGGATTGAGTTGCGTACTCCCCAGATAGGTGTCAAACTGGCTAGGCTGTGATTCCTAGTATTTTGTGATTCTCCGTAATTTTGTCATCTGATGTGATTTTCCTATGTATTGTAAATCCTACCTTTGTGATGTTAATGAGGTGGAATTAGTGGCAGTTATGTTAATGAGGCAGGACTCAATCTACAAAATTAGGTTGTGTCTTAAATCAATCTCCTTTGCAAAATAAAAGAGAGAAGTGAGCAGAGACATAGAGAGTTCATACCACCAAGAAACTGGAGCCAGGAAAATAGAACATCCCTTGGAACCATGGTCCCTGTGCTGAGAAGCTGCTTGACCTGAAAAGATTGATGGCAAGGACCTTCCCCCAGAGCTGAAAGAGAAAGCCTTCTCCTGGCCCTGGCACCCAGAATTTGTTTTTTTTTTTTTTAGATTATGAGAGAACAAATTTCTTTTTTGTTAAAGTCATCCACTTGTGGTTTTTTTGTTACAGAAGCATTAGATAACTAAGACATCTTTCTGGTATTCTCTGTTTTCAGCCATGATCCATCAGACATCAGCAATGATATCCCTTATTTGACATCTTCTTTCTGAACCTGGCTTGAATTTCTGGCGGTTTCCTGTTGATGTACTGCTGCAACCACTTTTGAATGATCTTCAGCAAGATTTTATTTGTATTTGATATTAATGATTTTGTTAGATAATTTCTGCATTATGTTGGATCACCTTTATTTGGAATGGGTGCAAATACGGATCTCTTCCAGTAGGTTGGCTAGGTAGTTGCCTTGCAAATTTCTTGGCACAGATGATTGAGCACTTCCAGCACTACATCCATTTGTTTTAACATCTCAATTGGTATTCTGTCAATCCCTGAGACCTTGTTCTTCATCAATGTCTTTAGTGAAGCTTGGACATCTTCCTTCAGCACCATCAGTTCTTGATCATACGCTACCTCTTCAGTTGGCTGAATGTTGACCAATTCTTTTTGGTACAGTAACTCTGTCTATTCCTTCCATCTTCTTTTGATGCTTCCTGCGTCGTTTAGTATTTTTCCCATAGAATGCTTCAATATTGCAACTCGAAGCTTGAATTTTTTCTTCAGATCTTTCAGCTTGATAAATGCTGAATATGTTCTTCCCTTTTGGTTTTCTCCACTTCTGGCTCTTTGCACATTTCATTATGATACTTTACTTTGTCTTCTCAAGCTGCCCTTTGTAATCTTCTGTTCACCTTTTTATTTCATCATTTCTTCCCTTTGCTTTAGCTACTCTATATTCACGAGCAAGCTTCAGAGTCTCTTCTGAGATCCCTTTTGGTCTTTTCTTTTTTCCTGTCTTTTCTTTATGACCTCTTGCATATGAGTAATTGATGGTCCATTCCACAGTTGGCCCTGGCCTTGTTTTAACTGATGATATTGAGCTTTTCCATCATCTGTTTCCACAGATGTAGTCAATTTGATTCCTGTGTTTTCCATCCAGTGAAGTTCATGTGTATAGTCACTATTCATGTTGTTTAGAAAAGTATTTGCAATGAAGAAGTTGTTGGTCTTCCAAAAATATATCATGCCATCTCCAGTGTCATTTCTATCACCAAGGCCATATTTTCCAACCACCAATCCTCCTTCCTGGGTTCCAACTTTCACATTCTAGTCATCAGTAGTTATCAATGCATCTTGATTGCATGTTTAATCATGCATTTATACCATTTATAATAGTTCCAAATAAGATAAAATACTGCATAATAAATCTAACTAAGGACAGAAAAGACCTATACAAAGAAAACTACAAAACACTATTGCAAAAAACCAAAAGACAACTACCTAAGTAGAAAGACATACTACTCTCAAGGACAGGAAGACTCGATATTGTGAAAATGTTAATTCTACCCAATATGGTATACAGATACAATGCAATCCCAATCCAAATACCAACAGCATTCTTTAACAAGGCAGAAAAAGTAATCACCAACTTTATATGGAAAGGAAAGAGGGCCCCGATAAGCAAACATTATTGAAGAAAAAGAACAAAGTAGGAGGTTTCCTACTACCTGATCTCAGAACCTACTATACAACCATGATAGTCAAAACTTCCTGCTAAAGACACATATACCAATGGAATAGAATTGAGAACTTCGACGTAAATCCACCCACCTATGGTCAGCTGATCTTGGACCAGGAAGCAAACTCCACTAAATGGGGAAAAGACAGTCTTTTCAATGAATGGTGGAAGAAAAACTGGATGTACATCTGTGAAAAAATGAAACTGGACCCATACTTCATACCATACACAAAACTAACTCAAATGGATCAAAGACCTAAATATAAAACACCTAAAATGATAAAGATCATAGAAGAAAAAATAGGGACAATGTTAAGGGCCCTAATGCGTGCCATAAATACAATATAAACCATAAGTGACAATGCACAACAAGAAGATAAACTAGATAACTGAGAGCTACTAAAAATCAAACACTTTTACTCATTAAAAGACTTCACCAAAACAGTAAAAAGAGGACATACAGACTGGGAAAATTTTTTCAGCTGTGACATCTCCAACAAAGGTCTAATCTCTAAAATCTATAGAATACTTCAACACCTAAACAGCAAAAAGATAAATAATCCAATTAAAAAATGAGTAAGGGGTATGAATAGGCACTTCCTCAAAGAAGACATTCAGGCAAGTAGCTAACAGACTCAAGATTATTAGCAATTTTAGAAATGCAAATCGAAACTATAATGAGATACAATCTCACACTGACATTACTGGTGCCAACTGAAAAAAACAGACAATAACAAATGTTGGAGAGATTTCTGGGAGATTGGAACTCTTACGCACTGCTGGTGGGAATATAAAATGGTACAACCACTGTGGAAAATGATATGGTACCTCCTTGAGAAACTAGAAATAGAAATACCATATGATCCAGCATTCCCACTCCTAGGAATATATCCTACAGAAGTAAAAGCTATCACAGTAATAGACATATGCACACCCATGTTAGTTGAAGCATTACTGACAACAGCAAAATGATGGAAATAACCTAAGTGAATGGATAAACAAATTATGGCACACACACACAAGGGACTAGCATGCAATGAATGATAAAGCACAATGATGAATCACAGCATGGATGAATCTGGAGTCCATAATGCTAAGTGAAATAGGTCAATCCAAACAGAACAAATACTGTATGAGACCATTATTATAAACATCCAAGAAAAGGTTTACACACAGAAAAAAACAGTCTTTGATGGCTATGAGGAAGGAGAAAGACGGGAAGGGGAAATCACTAAGTAAATATTAAAAATTTTAGACAAGGTAAATTTGGTGACGGGAAAGACAACACACAATATAGAGCAAGGCAACACAATTTGACCAAGGCAAAGTCATAGAAGCTTCCTAGACATATCCATACACCTTGAGGGATTGAGTTACTGGGGCTGTGGGCTGGGGACTATGGTCTTGGGGACATCTAGGTCGATTGGCATAACTTAACCCATAAAGAAAATGTTCTACATGTTACTTTGGTGAGTAGTGTCTGGGATCTTAATAGCTTGCAAGCGGCCATCTAAGATACATCCCTTGGCTCAACGATGTTTGGAGCAAAGGAGAATGAAGAAAACCAAAGATGCAAGGAAAATATTAGTCTAAAGGATGATTTGGACCATATGAACCACAGCCTCAATCAGCCTGAGCCCAAAAGACAACATCGTGCCTGGCTACTACTGTGGATGGCTCTGACAGGGATCACAATAGAGGGTACCAGGCGGACTGGGAGAAAAATGTAGAACAAAATTGGAATTCACAAAAAAAAGTCCAGACTTACTGGTCTGACAGAGACTGGAGAAACCCCTGAGACTATGCTTCCTGACACCCTGCTAACTCAGAACTGAAGCCACTACCAAAGTTCATCTTTTAGCTAAAAATTAGACAGGCCTATAAAACAAATAATAACATAAATGTGGAAGGTGCTTCTTAGTTTGATCAAGTATATGAGACTGAATGGACAACACGTGCTCAAAAGCAAAGACAATAAGGCAGGAAAGAAAAGAAAAACTGGGTAAATGGACACTGTGAAGCCAGGGTGGACAGGGAAAGAAGGAGAGTGCTGATACATTGCTGGGATTACAACCAATGTCACAAAACAATTTGTGTATAAATTTTTGAACAGAAAACTAGTCTGTGCTGTAATCTTTAACCTAGAGCACAATAAAAAAAAAATAAATAAATAAACAGTGAAAAAATATTTATGAGGCAAAAGGGACAACCATAATTCTAGAGCACAGATGAGAATTTTATGGGGTAATAAGTCTAAATTAATGGGAATGAAATAACTAGGGCAGAAATAGCAGGTTTGTTGACACAGTGTGAAAAATGTATCCAATGTCACTATATCTATAGAAATTGTTAAATGAGAACATGTTTGATGTGTACATTTTCACCAGAAATAAAATAAAAAGTTAAAAAAAAAAAAAAAGGAAGGAATACACAGAGTCATTGTACCAAAAAGAATTGGTCTACTTTCAGCCATTTCAGGATGTAGCATATGATCAAGAACTGATGATACTGAAGGAAGAAATCCAAGCTGCACTAAAGGCATTGATGGAAAAAACAAAAAAAAAAAGGATCCAGGAATTGACAGAGCACCAGATGAGATATTTCAGCAAATGAATGCAGCACTGGAGATGCTCACTTATCTATGCCAAGAAATTTGAAATACAGCTTCCTGGCCAACTGTCTGGAAGAGGTCCATATTTGTGTCCATTCCAAGGAAAGGTGATTCAAAAGAATGTGGACATTATCTAACAATATCGTTAATATCAAACACAAGTAAAGCTTTGCTAAAGATAATTGAAAGTGGTTGCAGCAATACGTCATCAGGGTACTGCCAGAAATTCAAGCCGGATTCAGAAGAGGACATGGAAGGAAGGATATCATGGTAGATGTCAGATTGATCATGGCTGAAAGCAGAAAATACAAGGAAGATGTTTACCTGTGTTTTCTTTGACTGTGCAAAAGCTCTCATCACGTGGATCATAACAAACTGTGGACAACATTTTAAAGAATGGGAATTCTAGAACTCTTAATTGTGTTCATAATGAATCTGTACATATACCAAGAGGCAGTCTGTTGAACAGAAAGAGGGGATAATGCATGGCTTAAAATCAGGAAAGGTTTGCATTAGGGTTGTATCTTTTCACCATGGTTATTCAATTTAATTGTTGAGCGAATAATCTCAGAAACTGGACTATATGAAGAAGAACAGGGCACCAGGATTGGAGGAAGACTCATTAACAGCCTGCAATATGCAGATGACACAAACTTTTTGCTGAAAGCAAAGAGGATTTGAAGCACTTACTGATGAAGATCAAAGACTACAGCCTATGGTATGGAATACATCTCAATATAAAAACAAAAATCCTCCGAACTGGACCAATAAGCAGCATCATGATAAATGGAGAGAATAGTGACAATGTCAAGGATTTCATTTTACTTGGTCCTCAACCAGCGCCCATGGAAGCAACACTCAAGAACTCAAACGACATATTGCTTTCAGCAAACCTGCTGAAAAGACCTCTTTCAAGTGTTGAAAAGCAAAGATGTCACTTTGAGGACTAAGGAGCACCTGACCAAGCTATATATTTTATCACCTCGTATGCATACAAAAGCTGAACAATAAATAAGGGAGACTGAAGAAAAAATAGTGCCTTTGAATTATAGTGTTGGCTAAGAATATGAATATACCACGGCCTGCCAGAAGAATGAACAAGTGTGTCTTGGAAGAAGTACAGCCAGAGTGCTCCTTGGAAGGGAGAATGGCCATAGTTTGTCTAATATACTTTGAACATGTTATCAGGAAGGTCCAGTCCCTGGAGAAAGACATCATGTTTGGTAAGGTAGAGAGTAATGGAAAAAGAGGAAGATCCTCAATGAGATGGACTGACACAGTGGCTGTAACAATGGACTCAAATATAGCAACAATTCTGAGGATAGTGCCGTACCAGGCAGTATTTTATTTTGTTGTACACAGGGTCGCTATGAGTAGGAATTGACTTGAAGGCACCTAACAACAACAACAGCAGCAAAAAAAAAAAAAAAAAATGTATATACATATCATCAAATTTACTCTTAAGAATAATAATTCTCAACACTTCCTCTTCTTGTTCCTTTGCCTGCCAGCAAATGGTAAGTAGGTAGAAAATAAACATCCAAGCATGTGATTGGAAATATGACTGATTAACAGTATTAAATTTCATTGTGGGAGAGAGAATATAATGAGTTCTTACTCAAAATATTTGACGTACATGGTCCATTCCTCATTTCATATATATACGTGTATATGTATATATATATATTCTTTTTTAGAGGGATAACTCAAAGTCTGCAGATTGTAGTGAAGGAAGGGTTCTGTGTTTGTTGGAGGTAATAAGGGATGAAAGTGTTTCTCTGTGTGTGGTGTGCAACACTGCATGTGAAGTCACTTTTTATTCTATCAGACATGAAGAGCACGGGGACAACGACATGGTGGGGACTGATGAGGCATTTGTTTTCATTTATGAGACCAATTAACACCACGGGTTTTCTCCCAGCCTGTTGTGTTGATAAATTAAGTAACACCTCCTCTGATACAGACATGTCATATTGGGCAGCTTGATATCCTTAATGTCGGAGCCAGTCTACTCAGCTAGATGCCACTTCTCAATATTTTCCTCTTAATATCCTCACCATCAGTGAAACCACATTTTTCAGTTTGAGATTCCTTGCTGATAAAAACACAGGAATTTTTATTAACTAAAGCAGAATAAATGCAAAATAACCTATTACCATAATACTCTGGAATTATTCTGTTAAGTTCTTCCTCATGAAGATTGTCAGCGATATGAATGAGAAAACAGGAGCAAGTAGTTCAATTAGAATATGTAAAAAATTATAAAATCACCACTGTCAGAGAGGTGCTCAAATGTGTAATGCTGCAGATGTGGTTTACCTTCTGAAGCAGCATGACTTTGGTAAGATGCCACACAAGATGATAGCTGAGGAGGTGGGAAAGAGAAGGGAATTTATGGCGAGAATCAGATGTTCCCATAAGGCCTATATACCTGAAATGAGCCTGATTCCAGGTCAGTACAAATTGAATTAATAAGCCAACATGACTTTCTGAACACTTATGTGGTGGGTCAGTTGTTAAAAACCCATAATGGATATTAGTGACAAGGCGTTTAGGAGCTCAGATTGATTGTAGAGCCAAGTCATACAATCGTGAACAATTAGAGGACTAGATGAAAAGTGCAGAATTAGTGCTCAGTTGTTTCAAGGGGGAGACAAATCAATGTGACTTGAATAATCAGCAGGGCCTTCATGGTGGTCATGGGACTAAGCCAGGTCTTGAAAGATGAGTAGAATTTTAATGAGTGGAGAGAAGCAAAAGGACCCATCAATAAAGGTAGCCTATTCTCCATTACATGGGATGAACATAAGACTCTTTTTTTTTTTTTTAAACATGGAATTTACTCTTGGAATATTATTTCAGCTTTTATTTACCTCAATGTACCAGGGTTTTATGAATTATCAAAATAGCAAGGGCGGTTTTTTTTTTTTTTTTTTAATTAGTAATTGGCGTAGGCTGTTATTGTGTGTTGTTAGGTGCTGCTGAGTTGGTTCCAACTCATAGCGACCCTATGCACAACAGGACAAAACACTGCCTGGTCCTATGCCATCCTCACAGTTGTTGCTATGCTTGAGCCCATTGTGGCATAGGCTATAAGTAGACATTTTTGGAAATGAGGAGAAAAATAATATGATCTGGCCTTTTATAGTAAAGGATGTGTTTAGGCCATGGAGTCTGTAGTCACACCTCATGCAACTGGATATAGATTCCTCCAGCATGTGAATTTCAGATGCTCAGACTCTACTTCTCAGTTTCCTCATGAAAATGGAAATGATAGTAGTACTACCTGTGTAATGAGGAAGCTTTGAATATAAATGTATTAACATGTATCACACACTACAAGCAGTGCCTGTAACATAGTAACATCTGAGTAAACATTAGCTGTTACTATTATGAGTGTGCTTATCATTTTGTATAGGCAGAAATTGACATCAAAAGTATGTGAGATGTGATATGTTGTTTTGTACACTCCTAACACTGAATTTTTTGAAGAAAAATTCAAACCTTGAGTTGCGATGTTGAAGGATTCTACAGAGAAAATATTAAATGACACAGGAAGCATCAAAAAAAGTTGGAAGGAAAGCACAGTCACTATACCAAAAAGAACTGGTCAATGTTTAACCTTTTCAAGAGATAGGGTATGATCAAGAACTGATGGCGTTGAAGGAAGAGGTCCAAGCTACACTAAAGGCATTGGTGAAAAACAAGCCTCCAGGAATTGACAGAATATCAACTGAGATGTTTCAACAAATGGATGCAGATCTGGAAGTGCCCAAGTGTCTATGCCAAGAAATTTGGGAGGCAGCTACCTGGCCAACCAACTGGGAGAGATCCATATTTATGCCTGTTCCAAAGAAAGGTGATCCAACTGAATGCAGAAATTATTGAACGGTATCATTAATATTGCACACAGGTATAATTTTGCCCAGGATCATTCAAAAGCAGCTGCAGCAGTACACTGACAGGGAACTGTCAGAAATTCAAGCTGGATTCAGAAGAGGACATGGATCCAGGGATATCATTGCTGATGTCTGATGGATTCTGGCTGAAAGCAGAGAATACCAGAAAGATGTTTACCTGTGTTTTATTGACTATGCAGAGGCATTCAACTGTGTGGATCATAACAAATTATGGATAATATTGCAAAGAGTGGGAATCCCAGGACACTTAATTGTGCTCATGAGGAACTCGTACATAGATAAAGAGGCATTTGTTCAAACAAAACAAGGAGGTACTGCCTGGTTTAAGGTCAGGAAAGGTGTTCGTCAGGATTGTCCTTTCACCATACTTAGTCTGTATGCTGAGCAAGTAATTCAAAGAAGAAAGGGGCATCGGGATTGGAGGAAGACTCATTAACAACCTGTGATATGCAGATGACACAGCACTGCTTGCTGAAAATGAAGAGGACTTGAAGAAGAAGATCAAAGACCACAGCCTTCTCTATGGATACACCGCAATATAAAGAAAACATAAATCCTTACAATTGGACCAATAAGCAATATCATGCTAGATGGAGAAAGTACTGAAGTTGTCAAGGATTTCATTTTACTTGGATCTACAATCAACACCCATGGAGGCAGCAGTCAAGAAATCAAACAACATATTGCATTGGGCAAACCTGCTGCAAAAGACCTCTTTACAGTGTTGAAAAACAAAGATGTCACTTTAAAGACTAAAGTGCGCCTGACTGAAGCCATGGTGTTATCAATCACCTCATATGCATGTGAAAGGTAAATGACAAATAAGGAAGATTGAAGAAGAATTGAAACCTTTGAATTATGGTGTTGGCAAAGAATATTGAACCAAGAACTGCCAAAAGAATAAACAAATCTGTATTGGAAGAAATACAGCCAGAAAGCTCATTAGATGTGAGGATGAGGAGACTAACTCTCACATACTTTGGACATGTTATCAGGAGGGATCAGTCCCTGGAAAAGGACAGCATGCTTGGTAAAGTAGAGGGTCAGTGAAAAACGGGAAAACCCTCAATGAGATGGATTGACACAGAGGCTATAACAATGGGCTGGAGCATAACAGTGATTGTGAGAACAGTGCAGGACTGGGCAATGTTTTGTTCTGTTGTTCATGGGGTTACTATGAGTTAGAACCAACTCAACAACACCTAACAACAGCACCAGTTCATCACCTTAGCAGAAAATATTAAGGTATGGGGGAAAAAAAAAAAAAAAACTAAGGAGATGGATAAATGGGGAAAAAGTATGCTTTTTTTTTTCTTAAACATAAAAAAGTCCTTCAGTTTTTTAAAGAAAACCTTACATCAAGTTATTTATTTATTCATTTGTTTGTTTGTTTGATTATTTATGTGTGTCTGTATGTATTTAAGCTCTGGAGCCTGTGGGTGTAACAATGATTTATGATCTACGAGGAAAAGTAGCCAAGTATCTGAAAACATTCACACTTGAGTCATCTGTTTATGCCTAAATACAAGATGCTAAATATGCTAAATTTTGTATTTATTTTAGTTGTCTTAATATTTATAATTAGAGGGCTCATAAAACTGCTTTTAACTAAAATAACCAAACAAAAAAAAAAAAAAGAAAATACTAATGAGTCATACACATTCCAAAATGTACCTTAGAACGTTGAGCATAATGCCCTAGTAAAATATAAGAATGCTATGGAAATTCACCTCAACACTGAAACTTTGTGACTGATGATAATAATTGAATTCTATTTGAAGGAAAAACCCCTTTAAAATAACTATAGTCATAAAACAAGTCAGAAACATAGTAAGCATTTGCAGCATGTTGATAGGAATTTTGTGAAATAAGGAGATGCTGCATTCTGTGCCCCTAGTTTAGAGATTCAAAAGGAATACAATCATAATAACGTTCCTGAGGATTCCTGTAGTACAGAAAGAACACAGTTTTAAGTCTAATATTTTGAAAACACACTAGACCACAGAGTCTGTCTCTCACCCACCATGAGATCCTGGCCCTTTGATTCTTAATGTTTGGTCAAAGTTAAAGTTCCATTAAAAGCCTACTGTTTATAAGTAAAGCCTCCTATGTAAGTGTTTTGCCCTTTAAAATTTGAGAAACATACACTGAAACTATGATACAGTGAGTAGGAAAGCAGGAACTATGAAAGAGATATTAGGGTTGGCCTGTTGGATTGGCCACATATAAGAAAAAGAAAATTAACTCTTCACATCAAATAGTTTTGTAAGCTTCCAGGAGAACTACTGTCAGAGTACATTAATCCATCCAGTTTTAATTGCTGACTGAATGTAGAGATTCATTTCTTCATGTTAGGGAGTGTCTTAGGCCGGGTTTGCTAGAGAGGCAAAACCAGTAAAGTGTATATATGTATACATGTATATATAGAGAGATTTATATCAAGGAAATGGCTCACATGGTTTTTAGAGGATATAAGTCCCAAGTCAGTGAGGCAGGAAAGAGAATTCTCCCGATAAACATAGCCACAGGGGCTGGCAAACCCAAGATTGGCCGGACAGCAGTGCTACTACAGGCTGTGAAGATTGATTAATCACAAGATTGGCAGACAAAACCACTTGCAAGCTGCTAGCCCAGGTTCCACGAACTGAAGGCCAGACAAATGGAAGCAGGCTGCAGGATCTGGAACAAGCAAAGGCCCTGGCAAGGCAAGGCGAGCAGGAAGAAGTAGGTGGAGGAGGTCAGGGAGATAAAGGCTGAGGGAGCAGTGAGCTGCCACAAGCCCCACCTCCACCAGTACCACTCAGCAGATTCCATCACGGGTGTGATCACGTATTAAATTTCAACAGGGAAGTGATTGTAACGTTATACAACTGCCAAAACACTGAGACTCATGGCCCAGGCAAGTGGACACTCAATTTTTTTTTTTTTTTGAGAGTTGGTTGTTTATTACACAGCTTTATAACAGGAAAAAAAAAAAAAAAACTGGCTAATACACCTAGTGAAAGGCACAGAAAGGTTGCTTGTTCCAGTTTGGCAATTACTAAGAATTTTGATTGTGCCACAGGATGTATGTCTACAATTTTATCTGTTTATCCTTGCCTTAGTCAGCCAGTGCTGCTATAACAGAAATGCCACAAGTGGATGGCTTTAACAACAACAAAAAACAAAAAAGCAAAGAGAAGCTTATTCTCTCACAGTCCAGTAGGCTGGAAGTCTGAATTCAGGGTGTCCGCTCCAGGGGAAGGCTTTCTCTCTCTGTCCGCTCTGGAGGAAGGTCCTTGTCATCAGCCTTCCCTTGGTCTGGGAACATCTCAGATCCAAAGGACACATTCTGTTCCCGGCGCTGCTTTCTTGGTGATATGAGGTCCCCGTTGACACACAATTTTAACCATCACAGTCCACCTATTGTCAACTTGGCACCTGTACGCATCTCCCCAAACCATACATAATCTTTGAATAAAGAAAATTACAAAGTCATACTTTCCCCTAACATGATACAACTCGTACAACTGAAAATCCACTAGCTGTTTACATGTTGTATTTTATGAGTGAAGAGAACAAAAATATTTGACGCACTTATACAAAGCAGAAATACTGATAACAATTACAGTCCTCGTTTCTGCAACCGATCACATGGTCGTAACTGGTATTTAGAACTACTGTCTTCCATCGCCTATTCTGTATACCCTTTACCCTCAGCAAGCACCTCAGCTGGTCATGGTTCTTTGCATGGTGGGGTGACCCAAACCTTCATTCCTGAAGGGTCTAGGCCATTAGTAGTCATGTCAGAATTGGGTTTCTGTAGTTTTCCATTGACTTTAATCACAGGGCATGGTAGTACTAGGAGACACCCTAGGGGATCTCCTGCATTCCAGACATACTCTTCTTTATCTCCATTATGTAATATCAATCCAATTTTCTCTTGGTAATCAGGATCAATCACAGCAGTCAGTATGGTAACTTCCTTCTTTCCCTGTTGATCCAGAGGCATAAGGAGGCCAGGTGGCATTCTTAGCTTCCAGTTCAGTGGAATCAATGATGTGTCTCCAAGTGGGAACATTCTTCCCTTTGGAACTAAGACCTCTAGACTTACTGAGCTTGAGGTCGCAGGTACAGAAAGCAAAAATCTTGTGAGTGGGTCACTAGGGGTAATAGTGAGCGGTACCACTCCCATTTCCATCCTTTGATTCCTGGACCCATGAAGCCTGGCTACAGGAGATTGAGCATCATATATTGAATGCTTTTTTAGAGCATATACATCCTCCTGGAGAACACTGCCCCAACTCTGCAAGGTATTGTCACCTACTTGGCACTGTACTTGAGTCTTCAGGAGGCCATTCCATCATTCTCTCAAGTGAACTGCTTCAGGATGGTGGGGAACATAGTAAAAGCAGTAAATTCCGTGAGCATGGGCCCACTGTCGTACTTCATTTGCTGTGTGGTGGATCTTTTGATCTGAGGCACTGTCGTGTGAGATACCGTAACAGCAGAGAAGCCATTCTGTAAGTCCACAGATGGTAGTTTTGGCAGGACCATTGCTTGCAGGCAAGGCACACCCATGTCCAGATTAAACATCTGTTCCAGTAAGGACAAAATGCTGCTGTTTCCATGATGGAAGTGGTCCAATCAACTTACCACCATGTTGCTGGATGATCACCCCCAGGGATGGTGCCATACTGGGAACTCAGTGTTGGTCTCTGCTGCTGGCAGATTGAACACTCAACAGTGGCTGTAGCCAAGTTGGCCTTGGTGAGTGGAAGCCCATGTTGCTGGGCTGATGCATAATCTCTATCCCTGCCATCATGACCACTTTGTTCATGTGCCCATTGATCAATGACAAGAGTAGCTAGGGAAAGAGGATTACTGATCTTCATAGAACACGTTATCCTATCCACTTGATTGTTAAAATCCTTCTCTGCTGAGGTCATCCTTTGGTGAGCATTCACATGAGACACAAATACCTTCACTTTCTTGGCCCATTCAGAGAGGTCTATCCACATACCTCTTTCCCAAAAATCCTTGTCTCTAATTTTCCAATCATGTTCTTTCCAAGTCCCTAGTCATTCAGTCAAACCATTGGCCACAGCCCATGAATCAGTACACAATTGCGCATCTGGTCATTTTTCCTTCCAAGCAATGTGAACAACCAGGTGTACTGCTCGAAATTCTGTCCATTGGGAGGATTTCTCTTCACCACTGCCTGTCGGGGAGGTCCCAGAGAGGGTCTGTAGTACTGCTGTTGTCCATTTCGAGTGGTGCCTGCATGTCATGCAGAACCACTTGCAAATCCGGCATAAGTTTTCTCTCCGGTGCAGACTGGGAGATGGAAGGTAATGTGACAGGAGTAGAGATCAAGGGCATTTGGGCCACTTCCTCAGGCAACTTACTTGTGCCTTAAGGGTCCTGCTTGGGACCGATTTTGTACATACCACTTCCATTTAATGATGGAGTGCTGCTGAGCACATCCAACTTTATGACTCTGTGGGTCAGACAACACTGAGTACACGATGGGCAGCTCAGGCTGCATGGTGATTTGGTATCCTACGGTTAAGCGTTCAGTCTCTATTAAGGCCCAGTAACAAGTTAAAAGCCGTTTCTCAAAAAGAGAGTAGTTATCTGCAGAGTATGGCAGGGCTTTGCTTCAAAATCCTAAGGGTCTGCTCTGTGATTCACCGATAGGGACCTGCCAAAGACTCTAAACAGGATCTCTATCTGCAATGGATACTTCAAGCACCATTGGATTAGCTGGATCATGTGGTCCAAGTGGCAGAGTAGCTTGCACAGCAGCCTGAACCTGTTCCAAAGCCTTCTTTTGTTCTGGGCCCCACTCAAAACTAGCAGCTTTTCGAGTAATTTGTTAAATGGCTGGAGTAGCACACCCAAATGAGGAATATGTTGCCTCCAAAATCCAAAGAGGCTCACTAGGCATTGTGCCTCCTTTTTAGTTGTGAGAGCAGCCAAATGCAATAACTTTTCTTTCACTTTAGAAGGAATATCTCAATGTGCCCCATACCACCTGTCCCCTAGAAATTTTACTGAGGTGGAAGGTACCTGAATTTTTGTGGGATTAATTCCTACTCTGTAGCACACAAAAATTTTACTGATAAGTCCAGAGTCATTGACACTTCTTCCTTACTAGGTCCAAGCTGCATAAAGTCATCAAAGTAACGGACTAGTGTGACATCTTGTGGAAGGGAAGGCCATCAAGGTCTCTGTGGACTAAATTATGACATAGGGCTGGAGAGTTCATGTAGCTCTGAGGTAGGCCAGTGAAGGTGTATTGCTGAACTTGCCAGCTAAAGGCAAACTGCTTCTGATAGTCCTTCAAAACAGGTATGGAGAAAAAGGCATTAATCAGGTCAGTAGCTGCATACCAGGTACTAGGAGATGTATTAGTTTGCTCATGCAATGAGGCTATATCTGGAAAAGCAGCTGCAATTGGAATCAAAGCCTGGTTACATTTGCAATAATCTACATTCTCCAAGATCCATCTGTTTTTTGCACAGGCCAGATAGGTGAGTTGAATAAGGATGTGGTGGGAATCACCCCCCCTGCACTCTTCAAGTCCTCGATGGTGGCATTGATCTTTGCATTCCCTCCAGGCATTCAATATTGCTTTTGGTTTACTATTTTTCTAGGTAGGGAGAGTTCTAATGGCTTCCACTTGGCTTTTCCTACAGATTAGCCCCTATTCCATTTGTCAGGGATCCAATGTGGGGGTTCTGCCAGTTACTGAGTATGTTGTTGTTATTAAGTGCCATCAAGTCATTTCCAACTCATAGCATCCCCATGCACAACAGAATGAAACACTGCCCAGTCCTGAGCCATCCTTACAATCGTTGTTTTGCTTGACCTCGTTGTTGCAGCCACTGTGTCAATCCACCTCATTGAGGTTCATCCCCTTTTCCGTTGACCCTGTACTCTGCCAAACATGATGTCCTTCTCCAGGGACTGAGCCCTCCTGACAACATGTCCAAAGTATGTAAGACACAGCCTCACCATCCTTGCCTCTAAGTAGCATTCTGGCTGCACTTCTTCCAAGACAGATTTGTTTATTCTTTTGGAAGTCCATGGTGTATTCAATATTTTTCACCAACACCACAATTCAAAGATGTCAGTTCTTCTTCAGTCTTCCTTATTCATTGTCCAGCTTTCACATGTATATGATGTTATTGAAGATACCATGGCTTATGTCAGGTGCACCTTAGTCTTCAGGGCGACATCTTTGCTCTTCAACACTTTAAAGAGGTCCTTTGCAGCAGATTTACCCAATGCAATGTGTCTTTTGATTTCTTGACTGCTGCTTCCATGGCTGTTGATTGTGGGTCCAAGTAAAATGAAATCCTTCACAAATTCAATCTTTTCTCCATTTATCATGATATTGCTCATTGGTCCAGTTGTGAGGATTTTTTTTTTTCTTTATGTTGAGATGCAATCCATACTGAAGGCTGTGGTCTTTGACCTTCATTAGTAAGGGCTTCAAGTCCTCTTCACTTTCAGCAAGCAAGGTTGTGTCATCTGCATAACGCAGGTTGTTATTGAGTCTTCCTCCAGTCCTGATGCCCGTTCTTCTTCATATAGTCCAGCTTTTCATATTATTTGTTCAGCATACGGATTAAATAGGTATGGTGAAAGAATACAACCCTGACACACACCTTTCCTGACTTTTAACCAATCAGTATCCCATTGTTCTGTCCGAACAACTGCCTCTTGATCTACGTAAAGGTTCCTCGTGAGCACAGTTAAGTGTCCTTAAATTCCCATTCTTCACAATGTTATCCATAATTTGTTATGATCCAGACAGTTGAATGCCTCTGCATAGTCAATAAAACACAGGTAAACATCCTTCTGGGATTCTCTGCTTTCAGCCAGGATCCATCTGACATCAGCAATGATATCACTAGTTCCATGTCCCCTTCTGAAACTGGCCTGAATTTCTGGCAGTTCCTTGTGGATATACTGCTGCAGCCGTTCTTGAATGATCTTCAGCAAAATTTTGCTTGCATGTGATATTAATGGTGTTGTTCAATAATTTCCACATTCGGTTGGATCACCTTTCTTGGGAATAGGCATAAATATGGATCTCTTCCAGTCAGTTGGCCAGGAAGCTGTCTTCCATATTTCTTGGCATAGATGAATGAGCACCTCTAGCGCTGCATCTGTTTGTTGAAACATCTCAATTGATATTTCATCAATCCCTGGAGCCTTGTTTTTTGCCAGTGCCTTCAGAGCAGCTTGGACTTCTTCCTTCAGTATCATCAGTTCCTGATCATATGCCGCCTCTTGAAATGGTTGAACATTGACTAATTCTTTTTGGTATAATGACTCTGTGTATTCCTTCCATTTTCTTTTGATGCTTCCTGTGTCGTTTAATATTTTCCCCATAGAATCTTTCATTATTGCAACTCGAGGCTTGAATTTTTTGTTCAGTTCTTTCAGCTTGAGAAATACACCGAGTGTGTTCTCCCCTTTTGGTCTTCTATACTTTTCTTTGTCTTCTCGAGCTGTCCTTTGAAATCTTCTGTTCAGTTCTTTCACTTCATCAATTGTTCCTTTTACTTTAGCTGCTCGGTGCTCAAGAGGAAGTTTCAGAGTCTCCTCTGACATCCATCTTGGTCTTTTCTTTCTTTCCTGTCTTTTCAGTGACCTCTTGCTTTCTTCATGGATGATGTCCTTGATGTCATTCCACAACTCGTCTGGTCTTCGGTCACTAGTGTTCAATGCTTCAAATCTATTCTTAAGATGGTCTCTAAATTCAGGTGGGATATACTCAAGGTCATATTTTGGCTCTCGTGGACTTGCTCTGATTTTCTTCAGTTTCAGCTTGAACTTGCATATCAGCAATTGATGGTCTGTTCCACAGTCGGCCCCTGGCCTTGTTTTGACTGATGATATTGAGCTTTTCCATCATCTCTTTCCACAGATGTAGTCAATTTGATTTCTGTGTGTTCCATCTGGTGAGGTCCCTGTGTATAGTTGCCATTTATGTTGGTGAAAGAAGGTATTTGCAATGAAGAAGTCATTGGTCTCACAAAATTCTGTCATTCGATCTTCAGCATTGTTTCTATCACCAAGGCCATGTTTTCCAACTACTGATCCTTCTTCTTTTTTTCCAACTTTCACATTCCAATCACCAGTAATTATCAATGCATCTTGATTGCATGTTCGATCAATTTCAGACTGTTGCAGCTGATAAAAATCTTCTATTTCTTCATCTTTGGCCTCCACGTGTCTTTCAGTTTGTCATACTTTCGGGGCCTGCGTGTTGCTGTGATGCTGGAAGCTAGGCCACCAGTGTTTAGATAACAGCAGGGTCACCCATGGAGGACAGGTTTCATCTGAGCTTTCAGACTAAGATAGACTAGGAAGAAGGACCCGACAGTCTACTTCTGAAAAGCATTAACCCAAAAAAGCATTAGCCAGTGAAAACATTATGAATAGCAGGGGAACATTGTCTGATATAGTGCTGGAAGATGAACCCCCCAGGTTGGAAGGCACTCAAAAGTTGACTGGGGAAGAGCTGCCTCCTCAAAGTCGAGTTGACCTTAATGACGTGGATGGAGTAAAGCTTTCGGGACCTTTATTTGCTGATGTGGCGTGACTCCAAATGAGAAGAAACAGCTGCAAAACATCCATTAATAATCGGAACATGGAAGGTACAAAGTATGAATCTAGGAAAATTGGAAATCATCAAAAAATGAAATGGAATGCTTAAACATTGATATACTAGGCTTTAGCGAGCTGAAATGGACTGGTATTGGCCATTCTGAATTGGACAATCATATAGCCTACCATGCTGGGAATAACAACTCAAAGAGGAATGGTGTTGCATTCATTGTCAAAAAGAACATTTCCAGATCTATCCTGAAGTACAACGCTGTCAGTGATAGGATAATATCCATAAGCCTACAAGGAAGAGTAGTTAATATGGCTCTTATTCAAGTTTACACACCAACCACTAGGGCCAAAGTTACTGAGTATATCTATTTCAATTATGCATTCTGAAACTGGGGAAATCACTACAGGATGAGTTTGGAGACACAGTGGACCTACTGTGAGACTAACATGAGTTAAGACTCCATTAATAACCTGACCTCCATATGTTCCCACTCTGGCTGGTGGGCCACAGCGATGTTTTGGGTCTCCTGGAATTAGTGTTAGTGTTAGTTCAGAGCCAGTATCCAGTAATCCCCCCAAAGTCTGATGATTTCCTTTTCCCCAACATACAGTCACTCTCCTGAAAGGCTATAGATCCCTTTGAGAAAGGGTGGAAGAAAGGTTAACAGTACAAATTTTTAGAAGTGTTTTGGAGTACTTCCTCAAGGGGACACAGCCACCCCTTCAATCAAGGGATTGTGAGTCTGTAAATTTGTTCCACACTAAGAATGTATTGAGGGGCCATGACTCTCTATCCTGGTGATTCAAGTTAGACTGATCTTCATTTGACCTAGAACTCATGAGCTTGTACAGATCAAGTAAATATTTAGTAGATTTCCTATCTATTTCATTCCCAGGGACACCATGACTATGTAGCCAACGTCATTAAGACCATGACTAAGTAGCCAATGTCATTAAGTCCATACAAGTCAGACTGTTCTGATTACTGCTTTGACTCTGCTGTCCATTATGGTAACCACGTCCACCTCGTCTTTGTCAATTGAGTGCTGCCGCTTGGCCCCTACTACCACGGGATCCAGTTAGTCCCGTTGTACTTAGATGCCTTAGTTCAGTTAGGGGAGTTTCCACAGTCAAATCAGGCTTACATAAAGTAGCAATCGCAGCAGTCTTTGAGGATGCTGGGGTACCTGTCACAAATTTGTTCCTCACTGTTGTGGTGAAATGTGTGTCCCCTGGGCACTCCATTTTGGGTCTGTGGGTCTAACCTGATAATTCCACACTAGCATGCCAATTTCCTTAAGCATTTGGATATCTTCTTCTACAGTATACCAAGGCAAGTCTGGTACTTCAACTTGATTTAGTGTACACCACTGCGTAATCCATGCTTCAGCAACCCAACCAAAAAAACTAGTAGATCTTTTCCTAACTTCTTGAGCTGAAACACTGAATGAAAAGTCTGTGCTTAAACCTGTTGCCATTGAGTTGATCCCGACACATAGTGACCTTATAGGACACGGTAGAACCACCCCATAGGGTTTCCAAGGAGCGCCTGGTGATTTTGAACTGCCGACCTTTTGGTTAGCAGCCATAGCTCTTAAACTCTATGCCACCAGGATTTCTAATCTGTGCTTAGTGAGCCCATATCAATAAACTCAGACTGATTCAACTTTATGTTCCTTGCGTCATTATCCCACACTCTTAACAGCTATTCCCACACATATTCCCCAGGTTTCTGTTTGTACGTATTAGAAAACTCAAGCAGTTCTTTAGGAGTATAGCATATCCCCTCATGGATTACACTTTGTAGTTCACTTTTTGGTGCTTACTGGGATTTAAGTCTAGTCATAGGTCTAGAATCCAAAACTGGGTGGGAGGGGGGGATGTCTTGAGAACATTTAGTATTGTCTTGTAAAGCATCTGCCTCAGACTATGTCCCAGGCAATAACTCAGGCAAACGTGCTTTAGATGCAGCTGGGTAAACCTCATTAGATCGGAGTGGAGGGGCTTATGATTTTGTTGGCAGGAGTGATGCAATGGAATTTTGGGGCTCATTGTCTTCTGCTTCCTGATTATCTGCCCATATGTTCCCATCCCAGGTTTCTGGATCCCAACTCTTCCCAATCAATGCCCTCATTTTAACTTCAGATACCAGTTTGAGATTGGCATCTGAATTGGCATTTTAATTCAACCACTCTTACTATTAGACTCTGGGTTTTATTTTTGGCAATATCAGCTCTGTTACTACAAGAAATAAAGCTTTCATTCAAGGCACAAGTGGAAACTTTGAGGTCATTTATGTGGCGCTTGAGCTTTGACTCTAAGCCCTGAGCTCATCTCTTTCTTTCAGCAGTTTGTCTAGCAAAAGTAAAACCAACCAACCAACCTCCCTATACTTCTCATTACAATAAAATCATAGGAAGATTTCATCCATGCAATCACCCAGAGCCTCATCTTTCACCAATACCAGATCTATTGGTGGTGATATTTTTGTGTATTTGAATTGCCACTTCATGCCATGGATTAGCAGTGCCCTCTTTACTACTGGAAGCAGAGTCATCAACATCTTTAAGACTAACCAGGCCTGAGAACCAATTTAGAAAATTCATCCTTACAATTTTGTTTCTCTAGAACCACTCTCAGTACCAAATGTCTTAGACTGGGTTCTCTAGAGCAGCAAAACCAGCAAAGCATTTACATATGTGTGTATATTTATAGAGAGAGAGAGAGAGAATTATATCAAGGAAATGGCTCACAGTTTTTAAAGGATGTTAGCCCCAAGTCCGTGAGGCAGAAAAGAAAATTCTTCCAATTCACGTAGCCACAGGGGCTGGCAAATCCAAGATCTGCAGACTGGACAGCAGTGTTGCCACAGACTGTGAAGATCTACGAACCCCAATATTGGCAGGCAAGACTACCTGCAAGCTGCTAGCCCAAGTCCCAAGAACCAGAGGCCAGACAAATAGGAGCCAGCTGCGGGATCCAGAATAAGCAAAAGCCCTGGCAAGGCAAGGCAAGCAGGAAGGAAGTAGGTGGAGGAGGGCAGGGAGATGAAGGCTAGGGGGGCGGTGAGCCACCACAGGCCCCACCCCCACTGGTACCACTCAGCAGATTCTATCATGTGGGTAATCATGTATCAGATTTCAACAGAGAAGTGATCACAACATTATACAACTGCCAAAATACTGAGAATCATGGCCCAGCCAAGTTGACACACAATCTTAACCATCACAGGGAGAAAACCATCACAGGGAGATAGCCCCCATTAATCACGAATTCCCTAAAAACAACTATTAAGTATCACCCTAGTGTGCCTCTCTGAAAAGACCACCTTGGGAATATAAGGCAGACCCTCAGAGAATGAAATGGGAAGACATTATATCGGAAGGAGACAAAGCCCATCTGTTCCTGGTTCTCCTTTTACATTTGGGGACCATATAAACTTAAATTGCATTATTTTTCAAGGTTCTAGTTTGGCATCCTCCAAACTATGTCCAGACAAGATGCTTGAACACCACCTTTCCTTCACCTTATTCTGTATGAAGTCAATGTACACAAGTGTGTATGCATGTGCACACACGTTTTCCCTTAAATATTCTAAGCACAAGGACAAACCTTAATAGTCTGTTGTATGTGTTTTTTAAGCCATAATCTATATTATTGTGATTGTTTTTAATATTTAACATGTAGGGCTTTGTATGTTTATAAGTTCACTGAAAATAAAAACACAGTAGGACATAAACAAAAGAACATAGCACATAATAAAAAAAAAAAGGACACGACAACAAAAAAACCTGATGCTTGATTCAGTTATCATAAAAATTTTAGGTATTTTGGAATAGCTTGAGCCTATGGATCTACTTTTTCAATAGTAAATGCTATGATATCAAAATAATGATAAAATATTTTTTATGAAAATGTAGCATCCAATGGAGATATGCTATAAGTGTAAAATATACATTATATTTCAAAGACTGTATGCAAATACAATGTCAACTATCCCATTAATATAATTTAATATTGATTTCATGTTGAAATGATAGTATTTTGGATATACTGATATAATTAAAATATAGTATTAAAGTTTCTGTCACCTGTTTTTTTATACTGTTTAAATATGACTAAGAGAAAAGTGAAAGCTATGCATGTGGCTCACAATATATTTCTATTGGGTAGCCTTGCATTAAATTATAGCTTGCAATTCTTTGCCTGCACTACAATCACCTTTTTCCACCTGCATCCTGATGGCAGACAACCTCCTTTGAAGGTATAGAGAGAAAATTAAATTGCGTTCCCTGAAATTCTTGTTCTAATTACATTTACATGGAGTTCTGGAATTGGTAAGGTTGCCAGATTTAGCAAAAACACGGGATGAAAAGTTATATTTGAATTTCTGATGCACAACTTTTTTGTTAGTGTAAGTTTGTCTCTAACAATATCTGGGGCATGCTTTCACTATGAAAATATTCTTTTGTTTGTAGTAAATTCAAACAACTGGGAATCCTGTATTTTTTCTGATATTCCTAGGAATTGATTCTGTTTCAAAACAGGGGAAGGGTATCATTTTTTATAAATGATACTTAGAAAATTGGATATAATTATGAGGAAAAAAATAATCTTGATCTCTATCTCAGACCATACTCAAAAATCAGTTACAGAATGGATTTTAGATCTCAATGTGAAAGGTAAAACATTAAACCTTCTAGATGATAAAACAGTAGACTATCTTCATGACCTTATGGCAGGAAAAGTTTTGTTAATTTTGTTAGTAATGCATTAAACAAAAATGAAAAGATTGATCAACTGGATTCCTCTAACTTTAAGAGCTTCTATTTATCTAAAAATATCATCAAGATAGACAAAAGGTAATTCACAGATTGGAAAAAGGTGTTTTAGATAAAGAATGCAAAAACACAAAATATAAAATTTTCAGTTTACAGAGATATTCAATAAACATATGAAGAGGTACTAAATGTCATTTGTCAACGGTGAAGTGATACAGCACTTACATACCTACCAAAAACTATACCATGCAGCCTCTTGGGTTCAGGAAACTCTGTAAGTGATGACAGACCACTAAACTAGAACTACGTGTTTATAACTGTGCTTTAGGGCAGTTCTATAACTATTCTTTAGGAAGAATATATAACACTTGATGCCTGGATATAGGAAGTAAGCCATAACCACGTTTCATGATGGTCCTAGATACTCTAACTGCACCTGAATTAGTGAGGCAGAGATCCTCATTCAGCCCAGGTGGGAGTCTTGGCAACTTTAGGAGAAGGATTAGCAACTTTAAGCCATGCCCAGATATTCAGAGTCTAACAGTGCAGAGAAATGCCTATATTGTTTATAATGATCAATCATTTGGAGAGAAGTGGAAGCTAGTTTTCCTGGTGGGTAGGAGGAAGGACACCATTAAACACAATAGGTGGCACATTTATATGATTTCCAAAAAAATAAAAAAAATGTTGAGTCATAGAGGCTGAAAGCACAACTAATCCCAGGCAATTGATTGACATTAAAATACTGACAAGTACCTTAGATGTGATAGAGCTCAAAGAAGGAGCCCTGGTAGTGCAATGGTTAAGAGCTCAGTTGCTAACCGAAAGGTTGATGGCTAGAACACCCCGCGAACTCCACAGGAGAAAAGGCCTGGATATCTGCTCTCATGAAGATTACAGCCTAGGAAACCCTATGGGGCAGGTCTCTGTCATGTAAGGGTCACTATGAGTCAGAACTGACTCAACTACATGCAAAAACAAAACAACAACAATGTCTTCAAGGAGTCCCTGGGTGGTGTAAACAGTTAACACGCTAGGCTTTGAACCAAAACACTGGAGATTTATGTCTATCCTAAGGCACCTGGGAAGTAAGGCCTGGCAATCTGTTTTTGAAAAATCAGCGATGGGAAACCCTGTGGGGCAGTTCTACTTTGACATACCTGGGGTCACAATGAATCAAAACCTACTCAATGACAACTGATAAAATCATCAGTGTCTATTTGAGAAAATTGAGGGACAAAGACATTGCATTACTGGCAAAAGTTCATACAGCCAATTTGTATCAGAATCAAGATTAGGAATCCTCTCTCCTCGTCTAACACTCAGCTTCTATACAATGTTGACCATCTACAGACCTTTGCCTTATGCGACTGCCTGAAAGTCAAGAAACTGCCTTCCCCTGTCTGGATATTCAGTGTAGAGGTTTAAGTAAGGCTGCATATGACTCTAAAGTCCTCATAATTGATATCCCTGAAAATACACACATATTGATTTGACTGTAAATCAGAAAACAGTAAATGTAGGGCACTTGCTACTATCCAAAGGGACAATGAACAATAGTAACAAAGGTAAGGTGAAATTCAGCATGGATTTCACTGCTCAATCATGGATGCCTATGAAAAGAAGATCCAATAACACAAGAATGCAAGGAAAAGAAGTATCTAAGAGTTTAGGTAAGTATACTTGTTGTGTTGTAATGGAAATTCTTGAATCATCATAATCATTTGGGCAGAGTACTTGAGAGTTTTATATATATATCTATATATATATCTCTATCTATATATATAATTTTATTCTAAACCAAAACAATCTAATCAGCCAGTTAGTGACTTTTCTTTTTCTGGCATTTATCTGAAAGTATTGTTTTCTTACTTTTCCCACTCTTTTTCTTTATTGCTTCATTTATCATGTCCAACTCAAGCTACAGTCAAAGCAAGATAATGTTGTTACACATATCCTGGGTCTTGAAGAACATTTTGTGCTAACAGGACAACAGAGATGTAAACAAATAGTTGAAACTGAAAGTGGCAAGTACCATGGGGGATTTAATAGGAAGTGTTCTGAAAACACAAACGGAGGGCTATTCATTTGGTTGCAGAAATGAAGGGATATTTGAGCTGAATGTTGGATAATAATGAGTAGGGAATAGCAGAGATAATGAAGGAAAGCATAGTGGCATGGAAGTATACAACGAGTTGAAGGAACTGGAAGTAACTGTAATCTTGAATAACCATCATGTGGGAGCTCAGGATGCAGTAGAGGAAGAGATTTGAAATCAGGGCCCAAAGAACCCTGCTTGACCTTTATGATAAGTTTTTTTGGTATTCATTCTGTTGGTGATAAAGAGGTATTAGAAATCTTCAAGCTATTTGCTGCAAACTAATGTGTTTGATGAGAGTAGGAGACTTGAAAACAGCGTTCTTAATGCATTAATTAACAATTTTTTTGTTGTATTCTTTGAATAAATGCATGGAATAACCCCCAGATTTCTACTTCAAACTGCTTCTTTTTTGATATATTTTAGAGAAATGATTATAGAAATATTTTGAAAGTCTAAATTTAAAATTGGAAACCCTGGTGGTGTAGTGATTAAGAGCTATGGCAGCTAACCAAAAGGTCAGCAGTTTGAATCCATCAGGCACTCCTTGGAAACTCTATGGGGTAGTTCTACTCTGTCCTATAGGGCTGCTATGAATTGGAACTGACTCGACGGCAACGGGTTAAATTTAAGATTAGTTAATTATGTGTATTTGCCAGCGTCTTAGTTATCTAGTGCTGCTATAACAGAAATACCATAAGTGGATGGCTTTAACAAAGAGAAGTTTATTCTCTCACAGTTCAGTAGGCTAGAAGTCCAAATTCAGGGCACCGGCTTCAGGGGAAGTCTATCTCTCTCTGTCAGCTCTGAAGGAAAATCCTTGTGATGCACCAGTCTTCCCTTGGTTTGGGAGCATCTCAACACAGGAACCTCAGGTCCAATGGATGTGCTGTGGTGCACTGCTTTCTTGGTGGTATGAGGTCTCCTACTCTCTACTTGCTTCCCTTTCCTTTTGCCTCTTGAGAGGTAAAAGATGGTGCAGACCACAACCAGGGGAACTCCCTTTACATTGGATCAGGAATGTGACCTAGTAGGGGTGTTACAATCCCACCCTAACCCTCTTTAACATAAAATTAACATAAAAAATGGAGGACAACCATGGAATACTGGGAATCATGGCCTAGCCAAGTTGATACACATATTTTGGGGGGCTTTAATTCAATCCATGACATTCCAGCCTTTGGCCCCTCAGAAATCACATTGTTGCAATAAGCAAAACATATTAATATATAAAATATATAATTTAAAATGTGTTATAATGCCTGATATAAAATAAATTTTAAAATATAGAATATATTAATTAAATTTAATATAACATAAAATTTGGATTTATATTAATTTTAATTATCATTTTAAAACCTTTTCTCTGATATTATTTGAAAAGGAAGAGTGTAGGTTATTTCTTTGATCATTCTCATATATTTTATAGCATTATGAATTTCTGTAATGTCTGAGTTCTAAAATTTGTTCTATAATGAAATAAATAAAAGTCTTTGGTTATTTAAAATAATAAATCTCATCAGCTATTTTGGTCTGAACCAAACCAAATGGCTTGCATAATCAGAAACACTAATATTTTTTTCAAAACAACACAAAAATTCTAAAGAATCTGGAGTGTTCTCGATTAGGTTGAGATTAGCAAAACAAGACCACGTGACTCTGTCCATAGTACGAGTATCAATCAGCAGCATATCAATAAAATGAAACATGGATTTTCAGCTACTGGACTGCTTGAATGCTTTTATGTCATTTATTTCTTAATAAATCTTCACTAGAAGTCATCCAAATGCATTTATTCTGAAAACTTTTCATTAAACTAATGGCTGTTTTCCTGAAAACTGCATTTAAACTAATGGCTGTTTTTCTTAGTATTTTTTGTGCCGATTTATCAGTGATTTTTGATGGATAATTTTCTAACTTTTGTAAAAGAGATTTAAAATGGAAGTGTTCCCAGAAAAATTATGAGTATCAGAACAACATAGCCAGGTCATTTTCACTGTCCTTTGCCCTTTCGCCTCTGCTGGCTTATTTCTCAGAACAAAGGACTATGCCAATATCATTGCAAGTGATGCTGAGTAAGTCTGAAGACCTTGTGATTGGTTATACTTAGCTTTGAAGCAGGGAAAACGAGTTAGAACAGAATAGTTAATGGTCTCCATGGGGATAGTTAATAAGAATTGAAGGACTTGTCCCACTTATAAATTAGGGTATTTAGAAAAATGAGTATATGTGAACAGATTGATAAATTATGTTCATTTATGTAACATTCTGTATTTTTTTCTCATGTAAATTTGTCCTTGAGGATTAAGTTTTTAGCAGGAAAAAGAAAAAAAAACTAATAGAATTTTTAAAACGGTAGCAACTGTGTAATCATTTACATTGTAGAAGATGATATGTCATACTAAATATGATACACAATTACTTAGCAGCTAATTCTAAAATTATTCTAAAATATAATCAAGGTCAAGTAATATTTATAGGCAATACACTAAGGAAGGAGCTAATGAGGCACAATTTTGAAGAATATTTTCACTCATCTTTAGTTTTGAACACTTCCTCATCAAATCAGGTATTTATGTAGAAATATTCAAAATTGAATGTTGCAATTCATATGTGAATGTTCTGATTTTTTCCTTAAAGGCAATGGCATTCTTAAAGTAGAACAAAGTGAACAGAGCTGGCCTAATAAAAAGAGGCACTGTATTGTGGACTCCGCATGGATATAAACTCTTCAATGGGACAGAATAACTCAGTTTGGCCAGGAAAGTTCTAGTTTAGGCTTTCATTCTCATGACTAACAACAAAGAATAAAAATGTCACCCTAACCAAAGGAGCCCTGGTGGCACAATGGTTAAGTATTTGGCTACTAACTGAAAGGTCAGTGGTTTGAAACCAACAGCCACTCCTCCTCCAGAGAAAGATGT
Source organism: Loxodonta africana (assembly GCF_030014295.1). Taxonomy (NCBI): domain Eukaryota; kingdom Metazoa; phylum Chordata; class Mammalia; order Proboscidea; family Elephantidae; genus Loxodonta; species Loxodonta africana. The sequence continues at coordinate 109,626,448 of NC_087343.1, read as the reverse complement.
GGCAATTTGCTTCCATAGAGATTGTTGTTGTTAGGTGCCGTCTAGTCGGTTCCCATTCATAGGGACCCCAAGTACAACATAAGGAAACACTGCCCAGTCCTGCGCAGTTCTCACAGTCATTGCTATACTTGATCTCACTGTTGCAGTCACTGTGTCAATCCATCTCGTTGAAGGTCTTCCTCTTCTTCACTGATCCTCTACCTTGCCAAGCATGATGTCCTTCTTTAGGTACCGATCCCTCCTGATAACATGTCCAAAGTATGTAAGACACAGCCTCACCATCCTTGTTTCTAAGGAACATTCTGGCTGTATTCCTTCCAAGACAGATTCATTCTTTTTTTTGGCAGTCCATGAAATATTCAAAATTTTTTGCCAACACCGTAATTCAAAGGCCTCAATTCTTCAGTCTTCCGAAGATTACAGCCTCAAAAACCCTATGTGACAGTTCTAGTTTGTCCTATAGGGTCGCTGTGAGTCATAATCGACTTGGCCGGCAGTGAGTTTGGTTTCATTTTTTTAACCATCCCACTGCCATCTAGTTGATTCCAACTCCAGGGACCCGAGAGGACAGAGTAGAACTGCTCCGTAGGGTTTCTGAGGCTATAAATCTTTATGGAAACACTGCCACATCTTTGTCCAATGGAGTGGCTGGTGGGATCTAGCTTTTCAGTTAGCAGCCGAGCACTTAACCACTGTACCACCAAGGCTCCCCTTTGTAATTACAGTTCTATACAATTTAGCAAGGGACCAAAAAGATTCATGGGCTAAGGATATTGCCTTGGTTGTGAAGGCGTTATCATAGTCGCTGCATTGCCAGGGCCAAATTCCCCAAAGAATTGTCAGAAAGCTAGCTCCCCCTACATATTTTCTTTATTCTCTTAAGTTCTTCCAAATTTCCCTTGTATTCAGGACATTCTTGACTCTGCTCCTTCCCAAATTGAACACATATTACAAATATATTTTCCAATTTTTTTTCAGAAAATGTATATTTTAATTTGGCATGCATTGTTTTAAAATGTCTTTTCTGCTATCCTCCATCTTCTATCTGCTGTCACAGTAAAACTCATGAATACTATTTTGAATGAACGCTTAGTCTTATAATCACTAACTCTAACCTGTTGCTAACTCAAAGCATCCCCATAGGAAAGTAAAACAGACCCATACAATTTCCAAGGCAGCAATTTTTACAGAAGCAGACTGCCACATCATCCTCCCATGGGGTGGCTGGTGGGTTTGAACCTCGGACCTTTTGGTTAACAGTTGAGCACTTAAGCGCTGCTCCACCAGGGCTCCTTTTCAGTAACTCTTCCTCTTATAAATTGCCTCAATGTCAGTCTTGACCTTTTGACTTCTTGCTAGACATATGTACTACTAGTATAATTTAAAATAAATGCTACTAATGCATTAAACCCAACATTTTTACTATCGACTGACCTCTTTTTCATTATGATTTTTCTTTTATCATTTTGATAACCTTCTAAATATTTTCTTTTTGCTCCAATATGTCATTCCTTTAGTTTGTTCTGTGAACAACTCTAAACTTTTTTCTTTAGATTACTGTTCTTATACTCAGAAGTTTTAATGGCTCTCTTTTTCTAGAAAGCATGACCAAAATGTTTAGCCTTCCACTTCACAACATGGCCTCAAACTATCTGCTCAAACTTGTTTTCAGGTAACCCTTATATGAAGCCTTCTATAATAAATTTTTTCACAGTAATTGGGGAATTATTAGGAGAAAAGTAAATTACATTTTAGATTGGGGTTATTAATGGTTAAGTAATGTATTTTCTGCTTTTTATGTAGAATTAGTCATTGAGATACTTTCAATTTCTATCCCGTAGCTAGTTTTCTGCAGCAATGGGCTTGAACATAGCAACAGTTGTGAGGATGGCACACAACTGGGTGCAGGACTGGACAGTGTTTTGTTCTGTTGTATACAGAGCCACTCTGAATCAGTCACTATGAGTTGGAACCAACTCCACAGCACCTAATGACAATGACAGCTAGTTTTCTATTGAATAATATTTTCAGTGTGGTGAGAGTGATGCAAGATCTTTAATGTACCCGTTCACATCAATTTTTATGTATTTCCAAATATTCTACACTCTACTAATATAAGACTATGTATGCCCTTGTTAGAAGGTTTGAGTCTTGTTTTATTTTGTAGAACAACCACAGATCACTTCATGTTATCATATTTCTTCCATCATACTGTGCCTGTGAGAAAAGACCTGAAATACTGTCTTTAAACGGAAGTGCTAATACTTTAGGAGATGTGAAAACTTTAGTTACATTGATATGTAAATTGCAAGGCACTTTGACAAGAAAAAGCATTTTTGCTTCCATGGAGCTTCATAAATCTGGTTCCCTGGGTGCTTTATCAAATTGTTTGATGTGTATAGTGCCTGAAATTCTCATTTTTTATTCTCCTTGTGTGAGTTAACCCAACTTCATTGCTAATAAATTTTCCAGGAATATTTGTTTTATATGTTAAAAACTTCATTTTCAGTTACAGCTAGCATATACACTATTAAGAAAATTTTAGTGAACAAAATAAAATAGTGGAACTTGAAGAAAACATATATTTACAATATTAAAAATACATATGTACTATCTAGCTCTTACCAAAACTAAACCAAATCCATTGCCATTGAGTCGATTCCAACTCATAGTGACCCAAAAGGACAGAATAGAACTGTCCCGTACGGTTTCTAAGAGGCGGCTGTTAGATTCAAACTGCAGGCCTTTTGCTTAGCAACTATAGTGCTTAACCACTGCACCAGTAGGGCCCGTTGGTAGTATTCAAAACAGAAAAAAAAAGTCTGAATTAAAGACACTAAGTAAATGAACACCAGAAGTGACCCAGTAATAAAACCATTTTCTTGTTTGATTAAATTATTAACTGAATGATCTGCTTAAAATAGATTATTTTATTGATCGAACATTGAAGCAGGAAAATTGTAAGCCCATTGCCATTGAGTCCATTCTGACTCCTACTGACCCTATAAGACAGACTAGAACTGCTCCTTAGGGTTTCTAAGGCTGGGATCTTTACGGATCCAGGCTACCATGTCTTTCTTCCATGAAGCTGGTGGGTTCAAACCAGAGGCCTTTTGGTTAGCAGTCAAGCACTTAACCTGTGCACCACCAGAAAAAATACAGTGAACCTCAAAAACAGAAGGTAGTAGGACTGACTTTTAAATTTGTCCTTGGTCTTAAATGTTTACACATGCTTTAGTTTTTTTTTTTCCACAAGGTATTTCAAAATGTTCTAATTTTTAATAATTGGTAGTAAAGACAGTAATGTCACATTTTAATCACAGTAAATGAATCATAATAATGTAACCATAGCTTTTTCTCATTATAGGAACTACAATTTTCAAGTTTTAGAACTCTTGAAACAAATCATTGTTTTCTACTGATTCAAAAATTAAAAATATTTACCGAGGTAGCATCGTATTTGTGACAGAATAATATGCCATTTGGGGAGCATTCTTGTCAAAAACTTTTGAATGCTCGTTTTGTAAATGTTAACATAAAAGATGCCTTCCAAATTCGTAACTTTTTTCTTTTCTGTATCAATATGTTGTTTTTTTTTTTCTTTTCCAGCATAACAGGTATAAAGTTTATTACTTTAAAAACTCCTTATTCCACTTGAACTTAACTTGTATTCTATCGTCATATTATAATAAAATATTTGAATATTATAATAGCTAAATTGTTAGCATGGAATGACTTCGAAACTTTCAGCAAAGGCTAATTTGAACTAGTCATTTCTGTGTGTGTGTGTCAAGAAAAGTAAAGATATGGATATTATTTTTATTAGATGTTCAATTCTGTCCTAACAAAAGAAGGTAACATGAAAAATGGATGGCGAATTATCATCGAATTATTTTTTAATAAGCTGATTACTGGCCACTCTTCTGAAAGAAAATTATAAAGATTTAGCCTTGGTGGAGCAACAATTAAGCTCTCAGCTGCTGAACAAAAGATCCCAGGTTCGAACCCACCAGCCATTCTGTAGGACAAAAGACCAGGCAAACTATTCTCCTAAGGATTACAGCCTTGGAAACCCTATGAGAAAGTTCTATCCTGTTTTATAGGGTTGCCACGAGTCAGAATTAACATGAGTGCACATAACAACAACAACAACCACAACAATGTAAAGGATGGTGGTTCTAATCCACCCACTGTCTCCCTGGAAGAAGTCCAGGTGATCTGCATCCATAAAGAGTACAGCCAAGAAAACCCCATACAGCAATTCTACTGTGTAACACATGGGCTCACCATGAGCCCAAATCAACTTGTAGCCTGGTCTGTACCTCTAATAATGAACTTGTGTTTGTAATAATGAGCATTGCACCTGCCTTTTGTTACAGCCTAAATATGCAGCCTTCCACCGTTTATCGTTTGCCACACAAAGACCCTGTGCTCCCTTGATTGTCCCAAATATAATCTGAAATGACTGTTCAGATCTCCAACAATAGTCCTTGCTCCTCCATGATTGGTAGAGTACAGGGCCAGGGAAAAAGAAGAAGACCCTCAAAGAGACGGATCGACACAGTGGCTGCAATAACGGGCTTAAGCATGACGATTATGAGCATGGTGAAGGACCGGGCAATGTTTCCTTCTGTGGTACATAGGGTTGCTATGAGTCGGAAGAGACTCGACAGCACCTAACAACAACAACAACAACATGACTTTCTGAGTAATCATGGCTAGAAAATACAAATGGAAAAATTGATACAAAGAATGGCTATTATAAAGTGAGTGGTATGAAAATTTTCTGAATTAAAAATTTATATTACCTTTATAAATATATAAAAAATTATATTACTCCAATGAAAACTCAAATAACAATAGGAAAACAGGTGTCAATGATTTCTGTATAGTCTCACGTCTGTATATAACTAATTTTTCTGTTACATAATCTTATTTCAGAGAGTTTAGAAAAGAATCCACATTGCTTTTTAAAATCTGGGAATAAGAACCATTGTTACAGGATTATGACATTTTCATGTTGATGAAAGATGACATTGCAATATTTAGTTTATACTCAGAGACATTTTTGTGGTTGCTAGGTTCCATCAAGTTGGTTGCAACTCATAGTGACTCCATTATACACATCAGAATGAAACACTGCCTGGTCCTCTCAGTCGTTGTTACGTTTGAGCCTATTGTTGCAGGCACTGTGTCAATCCACTACTTAGAGGGTCTTCCTCTTTTTTGCTGACTCTGTACCTTACCAAGCAGGATGTCCTTCTCCAGGGACTGGTCCCTTCTGATAACATGTCCAAAGCAGGTGAGATGGACAGTACCCATTCTTGCTTCTAATGAGCATTATGGCTGTTCCTCTTCCAAGACACACTTTTTAGTTTTTGTGACAGTTGATGGTGTATTCAGTATTCTTCACCAACACCATAATTCAAAGGCATCAGTTTTTCTTCTGCCTTCTTGTCCAGCTTTACCATGTATATGAGGCAATGAAAAATACCACGGCTTGAGTCACATATACCTTAGTCTTCAAAGTGACATCTTTGACATTCAACACTTTAAAGAATCCTTTTACAGCCAATTTGCCCAATACAATATGTCCTTTGATTTTTTGACTGCTCCATTCATGAGTGTTGATTGTGAATCCCAGTAAAATGAAATCCTTTGCAACTTCAATATTTTCTCCGTTTATCACTATGTTGTTTATTGGTCGAGTTGTGAGGATTTTTGTTTTCTTTATGTTGAGGTGTAATTTACACTGAAGGCTGTAGTCTTTGATCTTCATTAGCAAATGCTTCAAGTCCTCTTCACTTTCAGCAAGCAAAGTTGTGTCATTTGCATATCACAGGTTGTTAATGAATCTTCCTCCAATCCTGATGCCACGCTTTTCTTCATACAGTCCAGCTTCTTGGATTTTTGCTCAGCATATGGATTGAATAAACATGGTGAAATGATACAACCCTAATGCACATCTTTCCTGACTTTAAGCCACACACTATGCATTTGTTCTGTTTGAATGAATGCCTCTTGGTCCATGTACAGGTTCTGCATGAGCACAATGAAGTGTTCTGAAATTCTCATTCTTTGCAATATTATCCATAATTTGTTATGATTCACACTGTCAAATGCCTTTGCACAGCCGATAAAAAACAGGTATATGTCTTTCTGGTATTCTTTGCTTTCAGCCAAGATCCATCTGACATCAGCAATGTTATCCCTTATTCCATGTCCTCTTCTGAATCCAGCTTTTTTCTGACAGTGCCCTATGGATGTACTGTTGTAACCATTTTTGAATTTGCTTCAGTAAAATTTTACTTGTGTGTGATATTAATGATAAAAAAAAAAAATGATAGAGTTAGATAATTTCCACATTCTGATAAATCACCTTTCTTTGGAATGGGCACAAGTATAGATCTCTTCCAGTTGGCTAGACAGGTAGCTGTCTTCCAAATTTGTTGGCATAGACAAGTGAGCACTTCCAGAGCTGCATCTGTTTGTTGAAACATCTCAGTTTGTATTCTGTCAATTCTTGGAGTCTTGTTCTTCACCAGTGCCTTCAGGGAAGCTTAGACTTCTGCCTTCAATACCTTTGGTTCTTGATCATATGCTATTTCCTGAAATGGTTGAACATTGACCAATTCACTTTCCTACAGTGATTCTGTGCATTTCTTCCACCTTGTTTTGATGATTTCAGTGTTGTTCAATATTTTGTCCATAGAATCCTTCACTATCACACTCGACACTTGAATTTTTTCTTTAGTTCTTTCAGCTTGAGAAATGCCATGCACGTTCTTCCCTTTTGGTTTTCTAACTCCAGATCTTCGCATCTTTCATCGTAGTGCTTTACTTTGTCTTCTTGAGTCACCCATTGAAATCTTGTGTTCCGCTCTTTATTTCATAATTTCTTTCATCCACTTTTGCTACTCTATGTTCAAGAGCAAATTTCAGAGTCTCTCCTAATATCCATTTTGGTCTTTTGTTTCTTCTTTGTTTTTTTTAGGACACTGATTTCTTCATGTGTGATGTCCTTGATGTCATCTCACAACTTGCTGGTCTTCAGTCATTAGAGCTCAATGGATCTATTCTTGAGATGCTCTCTAAATTCAGGTGGAATATACTCAAGGTCATATTTTAGCTCTAGTAGACTTGGTTTAATTTTTTCCAGCTTCAACTTGAATTTGCATATGCACAAGTAATGATCTGTTCCTCAGTTGGCTCCTGGCCTTGTTCTGACTGATGATGTTGAGCTTTTCCATCATCTCCTTCCACAGATGTAGTCGATTTGATTCCTTTGTATTCCACGAGTGAAGTCCATGTGTACAGTCACTGTTTACATTGTTGAAAAAGTTATTTGCAATGAAGAAGTCATTGGTCCTGCAAAAGTCTAGCATGATTCCTGGAGTCATTTCTACCACCAAGGCCATAGTTTTTGGCAACTGATTCTTCTTCCTTGTTTCCAACTTTGCAATTCCTATCACCAGTAACTATCAGTGCAACTTGATTGCATGTTTGAACAATTTCAGACCATAGAAGTTGGTAAAAAAATTCAATTTCCTCATCTTCGTTATTAGTAGTTGGTGCGTAAATTTGAATAATACTCGTAATAACTGATCTTTCTATCCTATCACTGACAATGTTGTACTTCAAGATAGACCTTTAAGTGTTCTTTTGGATGATGGTTGTGATGCCATTCCCCTTCAATTTGTCATTCCTGGAATAGTAGATCATATGATTGTCAGATTCAAAGTGACCAGTACTAGTCCATTTCAGGTCACTAATGCCTAGGATAAGGAACTTTATGAATTCTGTTTCATTTTTGACGACTTTCAGTTTTCCTAGATTCATACATCATACATTCCACATTCCAATTATTAATGGATTTTTGCAGCTGTTTCTTTTCATTTTGAGTCATGCCACATCAGCAAACGAAGGGCCCAAAAGCTTTTCTCCATCCACATCATTAAGGTCGACTCTACTTTGAGGAGGAAGCTCTTCTCCAGTCATATTTTGAGTGCCTTCCAACCTGAGGGGCTCATTTTCTGGCGCTATATCAGACAATGTTTCACTGATATTCATAATGTTTTCACGGGCCAAGCTTTTCAGAAATAAACCATCAGGTCCTTCATCTTAGTCTGTCTTAGTCTAGAAGTTCCACTGAAACCTGTCCACCACTGGTGACCCTGCTAGTATTTGAAATACTGATGCCATAACTTCCAGCACCATGGCAACACACAATCCACCACAGTGTGACAAACTAATAGATGCATGGTGGACTCAGAGATAGAGGCATACGTTTTTTAAGTAAACAAACAAAAAAAACAAACCCATTGCCGTTGAGTCAATTTCGACTCAGAGCAACCCTAAAGAACAGAGTAGAACTGCCCCATAGAGTTTTCAAGAAGCACTGAGGTGGATTCAAACTGCCAACCTTTTAGTTAACAGTCATAGCACTCAACACTACGTCACCAGGATTTCCTTCTAAGTAAAAGGCTACTGAATAATAGTCTAAAAATACTGTGCATTTCAAGATTACCCTTTTTTCACCCATATGTTTTTGCCATTGTTGTTAGGTGCCATTGAGTCAATTCCAACTCTTAGGGATCCTATATACAACAATGAAACACTGCCTGGTTCTGCTCCATCCTCACAATCGTTGTGCTTAAGCTCATTGTTGCAGCTGTGTGTCTATCTAGTTGAAGGTCTTCCTCTTTTTCACCGACCCTTCACTTTACCAAGCATGATATCCTCCTCCAGGGACTTATCCCTCCTGATAACATGTCCAGAGTGTGTGTGACACAGTGTCACTATCCTAGCATGCTGGTCGTACATCTTCCAAGACAGATTTGTTCGTTCTTTCAGCAGTTCATGGTACATTAAATATTCTTCTCCAACACCACAATTCAAGGATGTCAATTCTTCGTCAGTTTTCCTTATTCAATGTTCAGCTTTCATAGGCATATGAGACGATAGAAAACACCATGGCTTGGGTCAAGTGTACCTACCTTTGTCCTCAAAATGACATCTTTGCATTTCAACACTTTAAAGAGGTCCTTTGCAGCAGATTTGCCTAATGCAATGCATCTTTTGATTTCTTGACTGCTGCTTCCATGGCTGTTGATTGTGGATTCAGGAAAAATGAAATCCTTGACAACTTCAATCTTTTCTCCATTTATCGTGATGTTGCTTATTGGTCCAGTTGCGAGGATTTTTGTTTTGTTTATGTTGAGGTGCAATCCATACTGACGGCTGTTGTCTCTGATCTTCATTAGTAAGTGCTTCAAGTCCTCTTCACTTTCAGCAAACGAGGTTGTGTCATCTGCATAACACAAGTTGTTAATGAGTTTTCTTTCAATCCTGATGGCTGTTTTTTCTTCATATAGTCCAACTTCTCACATTATATGCTCATCATATTTATACAGACTGAATAGGTATGGTGAAAGATACAACCCTGATGCACACCTTTCCTGACTTTAAATCAGGCAATATTCCCTTGTTCTGCTCAAACGACTGCCTCTTGATCTATGTACAGTTTCCTCATGAGCACAATTAAGTGTTCTGGAATTCCCATTTTTCACAATGTTATCCATAATTCATACAGTTGAATGCCTTTGCATAGTCAGTAAAACCCAGGTAAACATCTTTCTGGTATTCTCTGCTTTCAGCCAAGATCCTTCTGATGTCAGCAGTGATATCCTTCATTCCATGTCCTCTTCTGAATCCAGCTTGAATTTCTGGTAGTTCCCTGTTGATATACTGCTGCAGCCACTTTTGGATGATCTTCAGCAAAATTTTACTCGCATGTGATATTAATGATATTGTTCGATAATTTCCATATTCATTTGGATCGCCTTTCTTGGGAATAGACATAAATATGGATCTCTTCCAGTCAGTTGGCCAAGTAGCTGTCTCCCAAATTTCTTGGCATATACAAGTAGAAGTACTAACTCATTTGTCATATGTTAGTAGACATAATATTGAAGTCATAAGTTTGTACTTTAGACATTACAGACAGTTCAGAAATACGGGCAGCAGAACATGAGACAAGAAAGATCCAAGATGCAGTAACCAGGACCAAGGAATCAACCAGGTTTGGGAAGAACGGCAGAATTTAGGAATAAGTGAGCACAATAATGAAATGCTCAACCAAAACTAGAGGACGTAAGAGTTATGAACTGAGCCTGGAGAGAGTCCCTAAGCCTTTGTAACATAAATGCACATACTTTTTGTAGGATGCCTACAGTCTCAGCAATAGCTCCTAAAGGTAGTAAGGCTGGTCACAGAAAAAAAAAATACCAGAATTGAATTAAGAGAGGTTTTAGAGAATGGAAAACAAGTATCATCTTCTTTGTTCACTCATTATGCAATCATTCAACAACTATTTTTAAACCCAGAGATTCAGGCACCTTGAAATTAACTAAAACTCTAAGATGGACAATGAATGTGACTTTTTTTAAGGAAGCTATTGGACTACAAGGAATAGTACGATTGTAAAAAAAAAAAAAAAACATGATTTAAAAGTATGGTGATGTACATATTGGGATCGGAGAGGTAGCTGTTAAGACGTGGTATAAAAAAATGAGAAAAAGAAAGAAAAAAGATGCTTATAGATATTTAGATATTTCAATACAATCAGATTCAGTATTCTGAACAATGTGGTGAGGTATGGATCACTCCAGTGTGAACACTTCCAGGAGTCTTAAAATAAAGACTTAACCATTAGATATTCAAGCAATTAGAACTGGAACTGAAAACTTCAGTCAAAATGTAAAACATACAACCTTGAAAATCCTGTGGAGTGGTTCTACTCTGCACATATGGGGTCTCCATGAGTCAGAATTGAAGCAACAGCAACTAACAATAACAACACTTCTCTCTAACTACAAAGGAGAGATACATACAGATCACTAATCCAATTGCTCACAGATAATTTGACTGTCTGTTTTTTGTACCCAGACATATAAAAGATCAGACCAATTTCATGTGGTGGCTCTTACATATAACCTTAAAACAAAAGCCTCTAACACTGTGAGAAGGATAAACTGTGAGAGATATTTTTTTGTCTTAGAGGGGAGAAAAAATCTTATCGGTGTACTGTGTAGGCAAAGTCATTCTTAGGCTCAAGTTTTATTTCAATTTTTTTTATCACGCTCAAAATATGTATCGTTTATAGTGCTCCTTTGATTCAATCTTTCAGATAGTTGACTTAGAAACGGGGAAGAAGGAAAATATATAAATGATGATTTACATAGTTATTTTCCACCATTATCTGAGTAACAGTGTTTAACATTTCTATGAAACATCGGTTAGTGGCCCAAAAGGATGTCTGTGAAGACTCATAAGCACTATTTCGGAAATATCAGTGTATCATATGCTAAAGCTATATATTAATATACGCAGTGCTGTCGAGTCGATTCCAACTCATAGTGACCCTATAAGACAGGGTAGAACTGCACCATAGAGTTTCAAAGGAGCACCTGGTGGATTTGAACTGCCAACCTTTTGGTTAGCAGCCATAGCACTTAACCCCTATGCCACCAGGGTTTCCCATATATTAATGGGATAAGTAATTAACTGTTTTAACCAAATAAGGAATAGGAAATTTTTGGGTCTCAGCCATTGATGTGAGATCAATTTTCAAAGGTAAAATACACAGTAATTACACTGGTTCTTTCTGGAAAAAGACTTCTTCATCTCTTCATATACCAAATCCCATTCCAACCCCTGGAAGCAGGTGATTTTAATTTCTCCGAACACCCCTTTAGGTTCCAATACAAGAATCAAATAGTGATTTCCTGACTGACTCTGTGAAGCACTCTTCTCAGCAGAGATTTTTTTCTATCTTCCCCTTTACTCAAGATCTACAGAAGATGCTGACCCAGTGTGCACTCCAGGTTTCCTTCTGCCTTACACTTGGTACATTGACTAGTGACTGGAAATTTTTTTTTTTTTTTTGGTTCATCCAAGCATTCTAACTTGGAAATACAGAGAACAAGGAAGATAATTTTGTCCTTTTTGTGTCAAGGACAGGACGTAATTGACAACCTTCAGTGCTCTCAAAAGTAATTTATGCCATTTCCATTTAGTAAGTTTACAAGCATTCATTCTGTGAATGTATTCCATTATGCTCCTTTAATCTGTGAAAAATTCAATATAATGGCACATGGTGTACCTCCATTTTTATTTCTTAATTCTTTGGGATAGCCTGGTAAATATTCTTATAAAATTCATTATATATATATATTTTATCTTTGAAAGCCATGAAGGACCCTTCAATATATTAGGTTATGTAAGTAGATATTGCCTAGAATAATATAGACCATTTATGTTTTTTAGTCCTTCATTTAAATATGTGTTTATAGTTTGGTGTATTACTGCAGCTCATAGAATTGCAAAAACATTCAGGTAAGTGTCTCTAAGCCTAATGTGCAATCCTGTGATCATCCTTGAATGTTTATTTAAATCTGCCATCACTCGTCTAAGGAAGCTGAACATTCAGAGTGTTTGAATGTGCAATGTCTCTCAAAAATACACTTTCATTTAACCATGATTTTGTATTAACTTACTATAAGGTTTAAATATACTATTAGAATATACGAGCCTGCGCATATTATCTTGGGATTTTGTGCTATCAGCCATGGGATGATCTTACACTGTGGTGCCTGGCTCAGTGGCTCTAAGAATTGTTATCTCACTGCAAAGAAATAACAAGAGCTGAGATACTTGCCACTTCCCTACTTCACCAAGATTGTAAACCTCAGTGGCATTCTTTGACCATCAGCGCCTATATTTTCAGCTTACTTTAGCTAGTACTCCCGTTATAATAATTCTCTTACACCACTAAATGTTTTCATTTAAGTAAACTCTTGACATTTTTATATCTAACATTGCCTTCAGTTTTTCTCCCCTCTTTACTCAGCTGTGACTTGGTGGTCCTTTATTATAATCATGATGTAGAAATCACCTTCAACGTTTGCTCTTCTCTCTCTCTGTCGTTGCCTGGTAGACCTCATATACATATATATACTCTCTGTGCTTAAACCTGAATAGGAGACTTATGTGATATGAAAGGTGTTTCTTTAAATCAATGCCCTCAAACTGATACTGTATAGAAATAATTCCTACATTAATCTGCTTTTCCAGATTCTGGTATAACTATATTCAAATATCCCCAAACCCTGTTCCCACTGCTGTCCAACCTGCTTCACTAGCCATAATGTCCTCTTTTAAGTTCAGTTTCAGCCATTTGGCCAAGTTCTTTCATGCTTTCAAATGGCTTTGAGTTTGCTATTCTCACTGCTCCTTCGTAAAGCAAACTCATTCTTATTTTTTAGGCATAAAGCCAAAAATCCAAACCCAACCCAACTTGACTACCGTCAAGTCAATTCTGACTCATAGCGACCTTATAGGACAGAGTAGAACTGCCCCACAGTTTCCAAGAGCAGCTGGTGGATTCAAACTGCCGACTTCTTGGTTAGCAGCTATAGCACTTAACCACTACGCCTTTGGGATTTCTCTTTAGGCATAAGATCAAATGTTACTTCTCTGAACACTTAATCTGAAGATTACTCCCCACTGCACCCTCCTTTACTGAGCTTATTAAAGTATATAACTATCTCAAGAATTTTTATTTGTATGCCTTCTCTTCTTTTGTGAAAATAAGAGAGGGAAGGAGGGAATGTGTCTATTTTGTTCTCTGCTTTATCCCCAGAGCCTGATACAGTGCCTGGGATACAGGAGGCACTCAAGAAAAATTTGCTGAATGGGTGAGTTAGACAAATCACTTGAAAATACTTTGCTTCATATGTCTCAACTGTAAATGAGAAGGTTGGACCACATGATACACAAAGTCTCCTCTATGATTTTAGCCACATCTCCAATCCTTGACTACACTCTAAGTAATTGTACCCATAGGGTTAAATATTTAGTTGAATTTGCTGAAGCTCTGAGTTGTCTAGTTAAGCTTGCTTTGCTAATTTATAGAATAGATGCTACCAGGATACTGTATCTATTTGCTACATAGCAAAGGCAGGAAGAAATCATTAGTCCAGCAACGATTTTATATAGAAAACCACCTCAGCATAAATATGATAGGTATCTGTAGTGCCCTAAACAAGTAACTAGGCCTCCATGGGTTCCAGGAGCCTGTCCACAGGACTTCTACCTCTTCATTCCTGAGAACTGTTTGTGCATTTGTTCCCCGGGACCAAAAAAAAAAAAAAATTAATTAAGTGGATTTTCCCTACTTTCATCCTATCATGGAACTAAAAGGTTAATAGTTTTACTTTAGGTTTCACTGAAAGTAATGAAAAGATACAGATAGAATTTTCCCAAGAAAATTTTAAAACTCATTTCCCTGACTCTTCTAATTATAGGTCACAATAGTAACTAACATGTAATCTGGTTAAGCAGCCATATTATGAGAGCACTATTTTCTCTAAGTTATCCATAGCTATAGTAATGCTTTTGAGAGGAATGTGAAGAAAGGTAATGTGGCAGCACAGAGTAGAGATCAATTATTTATACTACTTTGAGCAGAAGTAGGTCAGATATGAATTAGACTCATTTTTCCTTATTCCCTTGGGACCCTGTCAGTAAAAAAAAAAAAGTCAGTAAGTATTCATTAATTCATTGTCAGTGTGGACTTTCCCTAAACCCTACATTCACATTTTCAAGTCACAAGTGCTTCGTTTGATTATTTGCTCAACTATTCACCTTAAGTAAACCTAGTTTATGAAAACTTATATCTACAATACCTGTAAGTCACAAAGTGTTTATCCCAAGCCTTTCTGAGCTGGTGTCTGTGAGAGAATTAAGCCCTAAGGGATCTTTGTATACAAAGAATTAATTTCTTTCTATGCATCTAAAATGGTACCAGTTGTAAAACATACTCAAACAAATTGAAAAAAAAAACCCACCATTTGCATCATTTTCTTATTCTCTTATTCAGATGAAAAATCCTGACTGAGAAAGTTTTTCATTTAAATGCAGAGCACGGCTAGTACCTAAAATAAATGGAGAAGAACATATATTAGAAAAAGTGGATGTTGAATTTTTTTTTTTTTAGATTTAGTATCAAGAATGCAATAGGGGCAAAGTATAGAAAGGTGCTCATTTAAAATAGTTTCCCTTCAAACACAACCAAGGGGTATCGTGTGAGAATACTAGTCCAGGGTTATTCTTCTGCTATCCTTTTTTAAAATAGAATATTGAAGTTTTAACCATTTTATGTGAAATTTCATGACTTTGAAATCTTTGCAAAAAATTTTTAAACTTTTCAAACTTTATGCAGAAAAACACAACTCTTTTGTGGGCCAGATAGTGAAGACTTTTGCCTTATAAAAATTACCTGAATAGTAAACTGTCAAGAACTATTTAAAATATAATCTGCTTCACAAAATTTGATATACGTGGTTCTAGTTAGAAGAAATTAGTTTAAAAAATCTAATTTTGTAGAAAAGACTGCTTATCCAATCTATACAGTCCTTGAATATAACATGTTGAATAGAACCAGGCTGTCCTTAACTTGACCTTAGTGTTACACCTTGATCTCTCTCTTCCTTCCTTCCTTCCTTCCTTCCTTCCTTCCTTCCTTCCTTCCTTCCTTCCTTCCTTCCTTCCTTCCTTCCTTCCTTCCTTCCTTCCTTCCTTCCTTCCTCCCTCCCTCCCTCCCTCCCTCCCTCCCTCCCTCCCTCCCTCCCTCCCTCCCTCCCTCCTTCCTTTCTTTTTATTTGGAAGGTTGAGGTAGATGTGTATTTCACGAGTATATGATGTTAAAGAAGTAGAACAAACACTAATCACTATTATGGGATGCAGAACACCTGGGGTCTCACTGATATGTTATCTGGCATTTGAAAGAGTTTAAAGAGTGTATTTGGCATTTACTGAGTGCATATAAAATTTTGATATTCTATAAAATTTTCAGAAGGAATGACATTATAAAATTGCAAAGTTTCACTTTTTTCTTCTTCATGATTTTTAATCTGTATAAGAGTTTCCCATAACAAGTTCTTGCTTGGGGTATTTTTCCCCCTGGTGGTAAGTTTTTGTTTTGTTTTTATTTAAGGTTTATTTTGAGCCAGAGTCAACAACTGCAATGAGTTTGGGTTTTTTTTGTTTGGTTATTAACCAGCTGTAATTTTGAAGGAGTTCCTGCCACAGTTCCATGCACTAACATTTCTACAATGAAATAATTCCACTCTCATGTTTAAACTTATCTCTTGAGACCTGCCCCCCCAAAACTTGGTGCTGTAATTATACTTAACAGTCTGACATTTCCTGAAGCACCATTCTCTTTAAGCCTTTGACTTAAAAAAAAAATTAGCACATGATATTTGCTCTGCTTGAAGTGTTCCACGATCTGTCTGCTGAGTTAACTCTCTAGTCATCCTTGAAAACACAAGATAGAAGTTTCCTTCTCTAAGAAGCTGGCCATCTGTCTCTCCCCACAACTTCCTTGCCTCAAAACTTAACCACACCATGAACTTACCCATATAACAGATACGTACTTTCAATGTTACTGTTAGCTTACTATGCTATAATACAATTTATTTATTTTTAAGTCTATTTCCCATTGAGATAATGACTTCCTTGACTGCTTAGGAGTTGTATTTTATTCATGTCCCTCATGCTCACACATAGCCTGCCCCATGGAAGTTGTTAAAAAAAAAAACAAAAACTCATTGCATTGAGTCGATTCCGAATCATAGCGGCCCTAAAGGACAGCAGTGTTTAATTATCATATTTTTACAAAGGCTGCACTGAAGACATTGGCAAAACACAAGGCCCCAGGAACTGACAGAATAGCAATTGAGATGTTTCAACAAATGGATGCAGTGCTGGAGGCACTCACTCGTCTGTGCCAAGAAATTTGGAAGACAGCTACCTAGTCAACCGACTGGAACAGACCCACGTGTTATGCCTTTTCCAAAGAAAGGTGATCCAACCCAACGCGGAAATTATTGAACAATATCATTAATATCGCACACAAGTAAAATTTTGCTGAAGATCTTTCGAAAATGGTTGCAGCAGAACATAGTCAGGGAACTGCCAGAAATTCAAGCCGGATTCAGAAGGGAATATACAACCAGGGATATCATTGCTAATGTCAGATGGATCCTGGCTGAAAGCTGAGAATACTAGAAAGATGTTTCCCTGTGTTTTATTGACTATAAAAAGGTATCTGAGTGTGTGGATCCTAACAAATTATGGACAACATTGAGGAGAATGGTAATTCCAGAACACTTAATTGTGCTCATGCGGGACCTGTGCATAGATCAAGAGGCAGTCATTCGAACATAAGGGGATACTCCATGGTTTAAAATTAGGAGAGGTGTAATGGTTGTATCCTTTCAGCATCTTTATTCAATCTGTATGCTGAGCAAATAATCTGAGAAGCTGGGCATCAGGGTTGGAGGAAGATTCATTAATGACCTACCACATACAGGTGACACATCCTTGCCAGATGAAAGTAAAGAGAGCTTGAAGAACTTACTGAGAAAGATCAAAGACTACGCAGCCTTCAGTATGGATTGCACCTCAGCATAAAGAAAACAAAAAATCTCACAACTGGATCTACATTATAATAAACGAAGAAAAAATTGAAGTCTTCGATGATTTCATTTTACTTGGGTCCACAATCAACACTCATGGAAGCAGCAGTTAGGAAATCAAATGATGCATTGCATTGGGAAAATCTACTGCAAAAGACCACTTTAAAATGTTGAAAAGCAAGATGTCACTTTAAGGACTAAGGTACTCGTGACCCAAGCCATAGTGTTTTCATTGCCCTAATATGCATGTGATAGCTGGGCAATGAATATGGAAGACAGAGGAAGAATTGACACCTTTGAGTTGTGTTGGTGAAGAATACTGACTGCCAAAAAAAGAAAATTTGCTTTGGAAGAAGTACAGCCAAAATGCTTCTTAGAAGTGAGGATGACAAAACTTCATCTCACATAATTTGGGCATGATCTTAGGAGAGACCAGTCCCTGGAGAAGGACATCATTCTTGGTAAAGTGGATAAAAAAAAAGTAGATGGTCAGTGAAAAATAGGAAGACCCTAAATAAGGTGGATTGACACAATGGCTGCAACAATAGCCTCAAGCATAGCAAAGATGGAGAGGATGGTGCAGGACTGAGCAGTGTTTGTTCTGTTGTGCGTAGGGTCGTTATGGGTTGCAGCCAACTGGATGGCACCTAACAACATTTTTACGCAAATAACTCCTGCCGTTTGTTTGCCAACTGTGCCCTCCCCCTCAAGGTATTGTCCCAAACACAGCTATGCCAATTTTCTTTTTTTGTATTGCTGTAAAAAATCAGCATAGTGTGCTTACAAAAATACCTAGGAGGTATGGGAGACAAAGTTGGCAAACAAAAGTAGAAGGCATGCATTACTTGCATAAAATATGGTAAGTGCTGGATATTTCTCCATAGTTGTCTGCTATTGGTATTTGATTTTTAATCTGAAATAAATTCATTTACTAATTAAAAAAAAAAAAAAAGTGTAGGATTTAGTATCCTGACCAATAGCACCACAATAAAGGCAGCAAATTTTGGCTTTTTTTTTTTTTTTCAGTTGTTATTCATTAACAAAAAGAGTAGAGAAATGCCCTAATGGAAGCTGTGTTTGCCTAAATACCAACAACAGGGAAATGCTTTCAGTGACCTTCTAGAAGTGTCATTAATGGCTCATAATTATTCATTCCTTAAAGTTTTTGATCCAATACTTTAGCTCACTCTTCAGAAAAAACGTGCTCCTGACCCAGAGGTTCTTAATATCTTAAATCTCTAGTGCGTTCAGATCCTCCCAGGGTGGAGGATCAGTCCTACTGCCTCACCTTTTTTTTTTTTCTTTTAAGAGGCAGAGGTTGATAGGCCTAAACCCCCAGAGCTCTGGTTCTGGCTGACAGCTGCAGTCACTGCCTGGCCTGAGAAGACCAGGGAGTCCAGAGAATCATTTGGGGTGGAGGCAGGCAGAACCTGGAGATGCAGCTGGAGGGGGTCTCCCCATTATCATGAACACTGGCATTCTGAAAAGAAAAAAAAACAATAAGCCCTGGCTGTGTGATAAATGAAGTGGCAGATTTTCTGGAAAGGACTGTAACAACATTCTATAGCTACATATTACAAAGAAAAACCAAAAACCAAACGAAACCCCTTGCCATCTTGTTGATTCCAACTCACAGTGATCCTATAGGACAGAGTAGAACTGCTCTATAGGGTTTCTAAGGAACAGCTGGTGAATTTGAACTGCTCACCTCTTGTTTAGCAATTGTTGCACTTACCCACAAAGTCACTAAGGCTCCTACAAAGAAAAAGGACAAAGGAAACCTATTACTGAGTCCTTTGGGGAGTCAATTTCTCTCTCTTAAAATATCTATCTTTGTGTGGGAATGTGGATAAAAACCCTGTGTTTAAAACGGAGGTTTTAGTGATTGCCTTTCCTTTGAATCCTATTGCTCCACTGCTAGCTTTGTGTGGGATCAT
The DNA here is from genome assembly GCF_030014295.1 of Loxodonta africana. Classification (NCBI taxonomy): domain Eukaryota; kingdom Metazoa; phylum Chordata; class Mammalia; order Proboscidea; family Elephantidae; genus Loxodonta; species Loxodonta africana. Next base: position 109,606,968 of record NC_087343.1, on the reverse strand, counting down.
AGTTTCCTTGACTTTGGCTTCAGTGGTATCACCTAAGTATCCACAAAGTTCCTCATAACATCCCAAGCCAGAGTCATCGCCCACCACATACACTGGGTGAACAGTCAGCTAATCGGTCCACTTGTGTGTTTGTATTTTCCAGATCGGCTGTACACGGAATATAAAACGCCATCTCTTCCTTCACTCTCCCTCCCCCATTTCACTCTGCTTTGGAGGGCATGCTTATGCATGGGCATGCGTGTGTGTGTGTGTGTGTTTAGCAAAGGCCTTTAGAAGAAGCTCCCCTTCTGGTCTTCCACTGGCTGCTGTTTCTAAAGTACTCCTCAGGCAGAAGGCGTCCTTATTTGCTCCTAGCAGAGATGCCACCTCCAAGCTTAAGTGGAAGGAGTATCTTTGCCCTCCCCAATCCAGGAAGCTGGAGCTCTGGTGTCCCGGGAAGGTGACCTGACTTCGCTGTGAGTATGACTGCATGTGTGCATTTGTTCGTGTGTGTGTGTGTGTGTGTGTGTGTGAGAGAGAGACAGAGAGAGAGACAGACAGACAAAGAGAGGGAAAGAGAAATAAAGAACGACTGTGAACTTCCATTCCTGGCACTCCACAGATAGCGAATAAGTAGCAACGTTACTCTCTAAGCCTAAACAGCGGCCAGCAACAACAGGCAGCAGCAGCCTGCGCCCCTCGCCCCCATCCCCACCAACCCTCCCCTCAGTCCAGCGATTGGCTGCTTTTGTACATCTTTTCCCTGCTAGGAAGAGGGAAGGGCCAGTGAAGTCCCAAGCCCTGCTGCAGTTCCAGTCGCCACCTCGAATGCACAATGTAGTTCTAAAAAGAACCTGAGCCCCAGGGAGGCTGCGCCGAGCGACCCCGGGAGGGCAGAGGCGACGGCGCGGGCGAGCACCGGGCAGCACTCGAGTGACCTGGGATTCCACCGCACGCTCTCTTCGCATTTTACAGATCTACTCCTGAGACTGTATCTCCCCAAAACGGAAGCTTTATATCAAGAGAAGGTGCGTGAGCTGGGGCCTCCAGGACTTTGCCCAGACGTCCAAAATGTACTCCATCAGGAAGAAGTGGACCATCTTCATGACAAGTCTGCTCCTGATCTTTTATAAGACAAAAGAAATAACAAGAACTGACGGGCACCGGGAAATGCAACTCATGGAGTAAATTCAGGATATGACAAAAGTCAAGCCGTGAATAAAATGAGAATTTAGATGGTAGAGTGAGGGTTGGCATAGTGTGCGTGTTTGTGTGTGAGGTTGAGCGTGCTTAGTCTATTAATTACAGAAACTATTGTTGAGGTGTGTGTGCTTCTCCAGGCTTTTCCCAGCAGTTCAACTTGCCCACTGAGGTAGTGGTGCCAGTTGTGTTGGCGCCCAGCGTTCGCCGTGCTAAAGAAATCACTGCGGAAGTGTCAACAAAGACGTGTACCTTTGTCCTCTAATCCGTGGTCAGAACTCAAACTAGAATTTTACATTCATCATTCCAGTTGCCTTTATTTCCTTCTTTGCCCTGTCACTCTAGAGAGATACTTGATAAGGCTGGTTTTCTGAAAAACCGAAGTTAACAACGTTGCAAAAATTGGGAACAGTACACATAGATTTAATCAACTCTGTTTTGTTTGTCCAATTGAGGTCGTTAGTTTCATTATCACCTCTGTGATTCTGAAGTTTACTCAGGAAAAATAGCTATAATTTTGTGTTGCAGACATAACTTATATATGTTTTTAAGGATGTGAATCTGTTTGTAAACTCATTTAATAGTCCACTTCCAGAAACCCTCCTTCTCATTATATGAGAATGTTTTCACTCCAAAAAATATAGATGTAGGTGTTTGTCTTAATGTAAATGTACCTTCTTTATCTTTCAGAATTCCTTTATACTGCTTATCTGCTATACTTAAACCATTTAGAATAAATGACATTTACAACTTATTTTAACCATTAATCAAGCTAAAGTATGCATTATACTACTTACACAAAATTCTTCTACTTTCATAAAACTGACATTGTTTGTGTCCTAGTTTTCAGAGATGGTGAACTGTGTTTGAACAAGCTTCTCGTTAATAGTTCTTCAATCTTTCAGTCCTCTCTGGAAGGTTGAAAAATCAATTCCTCTTCGGTCCTGGATAGAAAGTGAGTTTCTTTAATAAGGCATAATAAAGTTCATATCATGTTTCGGAGTATCTTGGGCTTCTTAAACGTATAGAACACTTGACTTAACAGTTTAAATATGGATATTTTAATTAAAAAGAGAGCACCAGCTCATTTTAACAATGCTCAGTGAATGATGTGAATCCATAAAAGTGAAATTATTATAATATTGCCATGTTAAGGGCTCAACATGTGAGTTTTGAACAAACTGTGTTCACATTGATTAATTAAACTACACAACAAAGTACTTACATTTAGCATCTTATTCTTTACTTAATGGTTATTTTAGTTATCTAGTGCTGCTGTAATAGAAATGATACAAGTGGATGGCTTCAACAGAAATTTATTCTCTCACAGTTTAGGAGGTAGGAAGTCAGATTTCAGGGTGCCAGCTCCAGGGAAAAGGTTTTTCTCACTTTTAGCTCTGGGGGAAGGTCCTTGTCATCAATCTTCCCCTGGTCTAGAAGCATCTCAGCATAAGGACTCCGAGTCCAAAAGATATGCTCCACTCCTGGCTCTTCTTGCTTGATGGTAATGAGGTCCCTTTCCCCTTTGTTGATTCTCCTTTTTATAACTCAAAAGATACTAACTCAAAATACAACCTGCCTCATTAACATAACTCCCTCTAATCCTGCCTCATTAACATCATAACTCACTGCCATCAAGTCAATTTCAACTCATAACGACCCTGCAGGACAGAGTAGGATTTACAACATATAGAAAATTACATTTGATCACAAAATGGAAGACAATCAATGTTGGGGTTCATGGCCTAGCCAAGTTGACACACATTTTTGGGGAACACAATTCAATCTATAGCAATGGTCCTATTATACACAGTGACTTTATAAATTCTTCATTCATCTCTTCATTCATTTTCTTTTCTCATTAAAATAAAATAGAGCCCACACACCATTTTTTTTTTTTTCTATGTGTGTGTGTGATAGTTATAAATAAACTTGGACCCCGATGCTTATTCTACATAGGGACAGGCCTATTTAAAATATAAAAGTCACAGTAATTACACCCTGAAAATGGGTTAGAAAACAGCTTGAGCACTGGTTAATTCTTTGTAAAAAATTTTTACACTTCAGCTGAATCCCCAGCTATTGAAACCAAATTCAGTGTTATATCTATCTAGTATGTCACATCTCCTTTTAGTACTGTCCTTTTACTAAAGGGAGGTAGGCTAGTTTTAGAAGTGTGGTATGTGGAGGAGACAACGGGCCATTTTTCTTTGTAGTTACATTGCAGACTTGACTGGCAAGTTAGAATCAGAACATTTAAGTGAATGAAGATGCATGAGTTTTGAGAGAACTCGTTCTTTCATGATATACCATTGCAATATTTTAATACTGGCAAATTGCTAACTGTCTGATAAATAGATATTAATATTCAGAAGTTAAAAGTAGAGAATAATGGTAAATCTATGAAGACAGATTGCCTGAGTTTGAATCCTAACTCTACCACTCATTAGCTTCTTGGTTTGTAAACAGCTCACTAAAAAAAAAAAAAAAAAAAACAGCTCACTAGGTGTCAGTTATCTGATGCAAAGTTTATGGAATGTAACTTAAGTGGCTACCTTAGCTGATATTAGACTCCATCTCAGCACACTAACGAGAGGGTCTCCTGCTGGCATTGAAGAAATAAAGTGTCAGGTTGTGAATTGCCTATGGAGAAAACCATGGGCATCTTCTAGAACCTGAGGGCAGCCTTTAGCTGATGCTCAACCAAAAAGTCAGGGTCTTCAGTCATACAGCTGCTATGAAATGATTTCTGCCAAAAATCGTATGAGCTTGGGATCAGATTCTCCCCTAACGAGGCTCACCAGATAAGACTGCAGCCAGGTGGATACCTTGATTACAGCCTTGTGAGACTCTGAGCAGAGAACTCAGCTTAGCTATGCAGGGAATCCTGAGTCACAGACACAATCATGTAATAAATATGCTTAGTTTTGAGCTGCTAAATTTGTGTTGAGTAGTTTCACAGCGTTAGAAAACCAATATATTTCAATTTTCTGTTTTCTTTTGTTTGTTCTTGATCACATTATTTTCCTTCAGTTTGGGAGGGCTATATGTAATTCAGGTTCATAATTTTCTCTAAAACTTGGAGGTTTACTATGCCCCTGTTCCTTGACGGAATTAGTGCACCAGTTTTTGTCTCTACGTCCCCTTCAATCTTTTGAATTCTCTGCTCACCTTAAAGTTTCCCAATTACTGAATCATCATGCATGTATTGCTAAGTCAGATGCACACTCTTTCTGATAAAATAACAATGATTATTGTTTTGTTGTTTCCAATCATTAACATGAATTACTGAGTGTACTTATGTGTTTGCTCACTGGTGGTCTTTTTTTTTCTCCTCATAGCAGTTATTTTAATTTCTGAAGTTCTCCCAGGTCAGATATTAGTTAGTGTTCTCTTTTCCAAGTTTGAAAAGACGTGGCACAACACACTGAAATTGTAAGAAGTTGTGTTTTTGCTAAGAGGTACTTTGTTTTTGCTATCTGAAAATTACTATTTGCTGGTATATCTGAATCATATTTTTTATATTTTTATGAAAGCAAAAAATTATGTGTTTATATTAAAACTAAATGGGAGGAATAGAACTTATTATTAGAAGCATTTCTTCCCCCTTATGTAAGACTTAAGTGTGTAAACAAATGGAGAAACAGACATTATTTCAGCTTATATAAAAGATGTATTTTTAAAAGTTGAGGGTAAATTGATCATTTTTTATCATTCTAAGCATATTTTTTGAGCACTAGCTACATTCTAGGTACTGTGTATGGTTCAGGGACACAAAGGTGAAAGCAACAGAACCTCTGCCCTTGAAGGCCTTACATCTCAGAGAAAATTTTAAATTACGTGTTGCTATTGCTTTTTTTTTTTTTTATTGCTTTAATTTAAAAGAGATATTCCTTCTTACGGGAAAATTTTCTTATTATCTGGGTGGAAAACTTTATTGAAATTAAAATAAAATTAATCTTGGGTGATACTTTTAAAATGTTTTTCCTTCCACTTTTAATGTAAAGATTAGTTGCTTCATATGGTTTTGTCATTCTTTTATATTAATGCAACATTTATTGAATACTCCCCACATGTAGGCCTCTTTGACAAAATTCCTACTTTTAAAGGGAGATATTGGAAAAATAAAACAGGGAATTGGTAATGAAGTTAGGGGGCTCAAATAGGGGAAAGTTTGCTATTTTATTCTGCCGGAGAAGGTTTCCTAGCAGGGTGAAGAAATGGGGATTTAAATCCCTCTTTATGGAGAAATAATTTTGACAGATAAAGATTGGAAAAGGCAGATGGGATATGCTAAGAAAGTCAAGTTTTTTTTTTTTTTTTTTCCCATGCACCAGCTCGGATATAACTTAGGTGTACCAGGAAATCGAAGAAAAATCTGTGGAAATATTGAAAGGTGGGTAAAGGTCAAATGTGCAGACCTGACTTTCACCCCCATGACTTCACCCCTAGACATTCTTAGAAGCAACTTCCCTCCATATTCCTTTTAGAAGAGGAGAATATATCAAACAGTACATGACTCTGACAAACACATCTAGCAATGGGATATCATTTTATAGTAAGTTGACCTTGACTAAGCATAGGGCAAAGTGTATTGAAGCTACTTTGCAGTGCATGTAGGGGTTGGTCACTAAGAAGTATGGACATCAAGAACAGCAAATAAAAAAAAAAAAATAAAAAACCTAATGATTTCCTTAATGCTGCTTGGTGATGAAAAATAAAGCTAAAAGTTCATTTCCTTTTCCTTTTTTTGTGTGTGTCAAGAAGTTAAGAATGAAACTGTTGCATTTTTCACACTCACCACCCCCATTGACCCAAATTCTTGATTTTAGCTTCCTCACTCAGGATAGTAAAATGCCGATTGCATGGGCAGCTTAGTTAAAATGTCCTATGTACAGAAAATGGTATACAGAAAGAGGAAAATACTGAGCACCTTAGGACATACCTCTTTTGGAGTGGGAGAAAGAAGAGGAGGCTGTGGAGATGAAGGTATCTAATTAGAAGGATGCAAAGTCATTTAAACACAAGTAGATAAAAACAGGGAGCCCTGGAGGCACAGTAGTTAAGTGCTAACCAAAAGATTGGCAGTTCAAATCCACCAGTCAGCCTTTCCCTGGATAACCATATTGGGAAGTTCTATTCTGTCCTATAGGGCCACTATGAGCCAAAATTAACTCAAGGGCAACAGGTTTGGTTACTGGTAGATAAAAACATAGTTTTTGGAGCTATGAATTAATGAATTGTGTTTATTAATAAGTTCATTTTTAAACACTGTTTAATATTATAGTAAAAATGCTTAAGAGTAATACTTTATTGAATAGATCATATCAGCAGATATCATCTATTAATATTTATTTTATTCAAATTTCATTAAATGCATGACACTGTTTTAAATCTACAGGGCACTTTCTAAGCACCATATTTCTAAGAAATCCATTAATTATTAGTTTTTCTTTAGGTCTTTATTTTATTTTAGTAGTTGGCAGTTGTAGCAGTAACTTTTTTTGTTATGATTAGAGTCTCATAATCATTATGAAATATAATAACTGCATGAGATACTTTTTCTGTTGCTGACACACCTATTTTATTGGTACATCTTTTGAAATGTTGCATTAGTAGTTTAGGGAAATATTTGATTATAATCCAGGCATAATTGTAGAATGTTGGTTTCAAAACCAAACTAAACCCCTTGCCTTCGAGTCAATGCCAACTCATAGTGACCCTATAGGATGATGTAGAACTGCCCCATAGAGTTTCTGAGGAGCGGCTGGTGGATTCAAACTGTTGCCCTTTTAGTTAGCCCCACAAGGGCTCCAGAATATTAGTTTAGAAAAGATTAATTAATGTTTTATTTCTACTATCAGTGGAAAATAACTTAAAGTCAATCAAGAGGCTATACATAAATTTACTACTTTTTTAACACTTGTTTCCCTTTAGTTAATGAAATAAACCTCCATAAAACATATAAGTTAAACGGACAATCCCTTGAGAATAGAGAATATGTACTGGATGTCTTTATTTCTCCTCAGTATCTAGCATAGTATCTTGTACTTAGCATATGCTTATTAATTTACTTATCAATGAATATGATAATCACACACTGAAACATTTTATTTAAAAAAAAAAGTAATGGTTAGAGAGTACTTCTAGCTTTCATGGGACAGTTTGTATGTATTTGTCTTATATTTGCATCCATATTGGAGCCCTGGTGGTGTAGTAGTTAAGAGCTACAGCTGCTAACCCAAAGGTCAGCAGTTCAAATCCACCAGCTGCTCCTTGGAAACCCTACGGGGCAGTTCCTATGGGAGTGTTCTGTTCTGTTCTATAGGGTAAATACGAGTTGGAATCAACTTGGTTGCAATAGGTTTTTTCTTTTTTCTTTTGCATCTATATTATGTTAGTTGAAGGCAGAAACTGTTCTTATTCCAACCATTAAATTTAAAGAATCAAAATGGTAGTAAATTTGAAATATTAGAAAAGTTTTCTCCCAAAAAATATTTGGTTATGATAAATCCGACGAAGGTCTAATCTCTAAAATCTATAGGAAGAGTCAACACCTCTACAACAAAAAGACAAATAATACAGTTAAAAAATGGACAAAGGGAAAGAACAGACATTTTATCAAAGAAGATATTCTAATAGACACATGAGGAAAAGCTCAGGATCACTAGCCATTAGAGAAATGCAAATCAAAACCACGATGAGACACCATCTCACCCCGGCATTACTAGCACGAAGCAAAAAAAAAAAAAAAAAACAGGAAATAACAAATTTTGGAGAGGCTACTGGGAGATCGAAAATCTTATACACTGCTGATGGGAATGCAAAATGGTACAACAATTTTGGAAAACAATATGGCACTTCCTTAAAAAGCTAGAAATAGAAATATCGTATGATCCAGCAATCCCACTCCTAGGAATACATCCTAGAGAAATAACAGCCATCACATGATTATACAAATGCACACCCATGTTCATTGCAGCATTGTTCACAATAGCAAGAAGATGGAAACAACCTAGGTGCCCATCAACAGATGAATGGATAAACAAACTGTGGTACATACATATAATGGAATACTACGTGATGATAAAGAACAATGGTGAATCTGTGAAGCATCTCACAACATGGATGAATCTGGAGGCCATTACGCTGAGTGAAATAAGCCAAACACAAAAGGACAAATATTGTGTGAGACCACTACTATAAAACTCATGAAAATGTTTACACACAAAAAGAAACAATCTTTGATGGTTACAAGGGAGGGGAGGCGTTGAAATGGAAAAACACTAAATAGAGGGTAGATAAGTGATAACTTTGGTGAAAGGTAAGAAAGTACATAATACTGGGGAAGCCAGCACAACTTGTTCAAGGCAAGGTCATGGAAGCTCCAAAGACACTTCCAAACTTCCTGAGGGACCGAATTGCTGGGCTGAGGGCTGTGGGGATCATGGTCTCTGGAACATCTACCTCAATTGGCATAACATAGTTTATAAAGAAAATGTTCTATATTCTACTTTGGTGAGTAGCATCTGGGGTCTTAAAAGCATGTGAGCAGCCATCTAAGATACTCCACTAGTCCCACCTCCTTTGGAGCAAAGGAGAATGAAGAAAACCAAAGACACAAGGGAAAGATTAATCCAAAGGACTAATGGACCACAGGTAGTACAACCTCCACCAGACTGAGTTCAGCACAACTAGATGGTGCCTAACAACCACCACCAAGTGTTCTGACAGGGATCACAATAGGGGGTCCTGGACAAAGCTGGAGAAAAATGTAGAACAAAATTCTAACCGAAAAAAAAAAAAGACAAGACTTACTGGTCTAACAGAGATTGGCGAAACCTTGAGAGTATAACCCCAGGACACCCTTTTAGCTCAGTAATGAAGTCACTCCGGAGGTTCACCCTTCAGCCAAAGATTAGACAGGTCCATAAGACAAAATGAGACTAAAGTGGCACACTAGCCCAGGAGCAAGGACGAGAAGGCAGAAGGAAACAGGAAAGCTGGTAATAAGGAGCCCAAGGTCAAGAAGCAGATAGTGTTGATATGTTGTGGGGTTGGTAACCAATGTCACAAAACAATATGTGTACAAATTGTTTAATGGGAAGCTAGTATGTTCTGTAAACTTTCTTCTAAAGTGCAATTAAAAATAAAAAAGTTTTCTCACATATAAAACAAAAAGACACATTTCTTCCATAATCTCAAATCTTTCTTTTCATTAAACTTCTAGTGTGTATGCACTGCCATTTCTTTTGGTTTTGTTTCTAGTCTTAAACACATGAACTCTCTCCTATCTTTTGGCTGACATTGATATATTGTCAATTTTTATCTTACTGAACCTCTTGTCTGCAATTTCCCTTTTCAATCACCCTTCCCTTCAAATTTGCCACTAGTTTATTTTCTGTGAATGTTCCTTCTTTCTCATCTATTTGTATGGGTGCCTTTTCCTCCACCTACTTATTAAATACTGGCAACCTCCAACATACCACTTATTGTCTCTTTAACATCTAGTTAATTCTCTTAATTTTTTTATAGACTTTTATGATTTTATAAACTTTCACTCAATTTTTAAATAAGTACCCAGCACCCGTTCTTGTTGTCTTGTGATGTCAGTAAAGTCCAACTCATGGTGCTCTTATGTGCTACAGAGTAGAATTGCTCCGTAGGGTTTTCTTGGCTGTAATATTTAGAGAAGAAGATTGCCAGGACTTTTATCCCAAGATGTCACTTGTTGAGTTCAAAGCACCAACCTTTGGGTTACCATCCAAGCACAAACTGTTTGTGGTAGTTTGTTTGTGAATGAATCCAATCCCTATTACTATCCATTACCACCACCAAGTGCTGTCCAGTCAATTCCCACACATGAAGACTCTGTGTATGTTGGAATAGAACTATGCTCCATAGAATTTTTAATGGCTGATTTATTACCCCACCCTCCAACAGTAGCCTCTGGGTGGGTTTAGAAAGGTCGATCTTTTTTTTTTTTTATAATAATTTTTATTGTGCTTTAAGTGAAAGTTTACACATCAAGTCAGTCTCTCACACAAAATCCCATATACACCTTGCTACACACTCCCAATTACTCTCCCCCTAATGAGACAGCCTGCTCTTTCCCTCCACTCTCTCTTTTCGTGTCCTTTTCGTCAGCTTCTAACCCCCTCCACCATCTCATCTCCCCTCCAGACAGGAGATGCCAACATAGTCTCAAGTGTCCACCTGATCCAAGAAGCTCACTCCTCACCAGCATCCCTCTCCAACCCACTGTCCAGTCCAATTCATGTCTGAAGAGTTGGCTTCGGGGATGGTTCCTGTCCTGGGCCAACAGAAGGTCTGGGGGCCGTGACCACTGGGGTCCTCCCAGTCTCAGTCAGACCATTAAGTCTGATCTTATGAGAATTTGGGGTCTGCATCCCACTGCTCTCCTGCTCCCTCACGGGTTCTCTGTTGTGTTCCCAGTCAGGGCAGTCATTGGTTGTAGCCGGGCACTATCTAGTTCTTCTGGTCTCAGGATGATGTAGTCTCTGGTTCATGTGGCCCTTTCTGTCTCTTGGGCTCGTAATTACCTTGTGTCCTTGGTATTCTTCATTCTGCTTTGATCGAGGTGGGTTGAGACCAATTGATGCATCTTAGATGGCTGCTTGCTAGCATTTAAGACCCCAAACACTGCTCTTCAAAGTGGGATGCAGAATGTTTTGTTAATAGATTTTATTATGACCATTGACTTAGGTGACCCCTGAAACCATGGTCCCCAGATCCCTGCCCCTGCTATCCTGGCCTTCGAAGCATTCAGTTTATTCAAGAAGCTTCTTTGCTTTGGGTTTAGTCCAATTATGCTGATCTCCCCTGTGCTGTGTGCTGTCTTTCCCTTCACCTAAAGTAGTTCTTATCTACTATCTAATTAGTGAATACCCCTATCCCACCCCCTCCCTCCCCCCTCTCTTAACCACAAAAGAATGTTTTCTTCTCAGTTTAAACTATTTCTCAAGTTCTTATAATAGTGGTCTTCTACAATATTTGTCCTTTTGCAACTGACTAATTTCACTCAGCATAATGCCTTCCAGGTTCCTCCATGTTATGAAATGCTTCACAGATTCCTCACTGTTCTTTATCGATGCGTAGCATTCCATTGTGTGAATATCCTTTCATCCGTTGATGGGCACCTTGGTTGCTTCCATCTTTTTGCTATTGTAAACAGTGCTGCAATAAACATGGGTGTGCATGTATCTGTTCAAGTAAAGGCTCTTATTTCTCTAGGATATATTCCAAGGAGTGGGATTGCTGGATCGTATAGTAGTTCTATTTCTAGCTTTTTAAGGAAGCACCAAATCTATTTCCAAAGTGGTTGTACCATTTTACATTCCCACCAGCAGTGTAGAAGTGTTCCAATCTCTCCACAGCCTCTCCAAAATTTATTATTTTGTGTTTTTTGGATTAATGCCAACCTTGTTGGAGTGAGATGAAATCTCATTGTAGTTTTGATCTGCATTTCTCTAATAAAGCCGATCTTTTGATTAGCTTTCAAATGCTTAGTCTAAGACAGAATTGAGGCCCTTAACCTCAGTGTGTTTAAAACTAAACACAATATACTTTTCTGTAAACTGACTCTAATCTCAAATTGCAAACACCAAATACCAAATTTAGACACTTCTCTCTTCTTACTCCTCTTTGGTTTTCCTCCTTTCTTTTTGTTCTATTTTTCCTGTCTTTTATCTGTAATTGTCCATAGTTTCTACTCTTTATTTCACTTTTTTATACATGTAGTATATTATATATTTATACAAGGAGCCTCTTTTTAATGAAAGAGTCAGGGGATGTGACATATTTTGATGGCATATTCACTCTATAGAGTTATACTGGGGACATAAACTCTTAACATTTAACCCTGATGCAAAAGAACTCTACTGAGGCACATTCAGGCACCACCTTAATCAGATTCTTACCTGTTCTATCATTAACAGCTCCATACAAAGTACATGATCTAAAGAGAACTTTGAACAATGTCTTAGTTATCTAATGCTGTTATAACAGAAATAGCACAGGTGGATGACTTTAACAAACAGAAGTTTATTCTCTCACAGTCTAGTAGGATAGAAGTCCAAATTCAGAGCACCAGCTCCTGGGGAAGGGTTTCTCTGTCTGTCAGCTCTAGAGGAAGCTCCTTGTCATCAATCTTCCCAGGTTGAGGGGCTTCTCTGTGCAGAGACCCCTGGTCGAAAAGACATGCTCTGCTCCTGGTACGATTTTCTTGGTGGTATTAGGTCCCTCCATCTCTCTGTTCGATTCTCCGTTTTATATCTCAAAAAAGGTTGACTGAAGACACAACCTAATCTTGTAGATTGAGTCCTGCCTCATTAACATAATTGCCTGATCTTGCCTTATTAACATCATACCAAAAAAGTAAAACTCAAACCCGTTGCTGTTGAGCCCAACACATAGTGACCTTATAGGACAGAGCAGAACTGCCCTATTGGGTTTCCAAGGAGCACCTGGTGGATTCAAACTGCTGATCTTTTGGTTGGCAGCCTTAGCTCTTAACGACTATGCCACCAGGGTTTCCATTAATATCATAAAGGTAGAATGTACAAGACACAGGAAAATCACATCAGGTCACAGAATGGTAGACAACCACGAAATACTGGGAATTATGGCCTAGTCAAATTGACGCACGCTTTTGGGGGGCACGATTCAATCCACAACAAGCAAGGACTTTACATCTAAACTTAATAAAGGGTAAGATTCTAGTGTGGTTCAAATGCCACATCCATGGAGAGACCATTTCTGTCTACCATGTTTAAAATTGCCCTTGTCCCTTTAATTATCTACTCCCTTACTCTGCTTTATTTTCTTATCCCTGAGTGATGTTTTATACATATATTTTAGATGTCATATCTTTAAAAAAAAAAAAAATGTTCTCCCCCACTAAAAGGTAAGTTCAATAGAGGCAGGATTTTTTGTTTGCTTGGTTGGTTGTTTGGTTTTGCTTATTCATTTAAATATTTGTTGACTGAGTAAATAAATTAATGAATGCTAAAATATAATGGTGCTTCTGAACTGTTCATTAGAAGTTATAATTTATTTTTATTTCATTAATTACCTTTGCAGGACATCTGGGAGTCTTGAAAATAACTTGTAATTGCTAAATGCAACTCCTTGAGAGCATATCATTATCCTCTCTTCAGATGAGATGGAATCCATTGTTTTTCTGTCTGCTTTACCGGTTTTTTTTTTTTTTTTTTTTTACAGGTTACAGAAATTCAATTCCAAAAAGATATACAAAGGTAACTTTATGATTTCAGACTCTGGGGAAGCACAAGGTTTATGATTTTATAGATGGCCTCCTTGCACCTTTTTTAACGTAGTCATACAGTGTCTACTTGTTTTTCCATGGTTCCTTCTCCATTCTTGAAGCAGACCTTGGACATTCTAGCCAGTATAGACCCTTTTGCCTTCATACTCTGAATGCAATTATTGTTGAATAATTCATTTGGCAGTTAAACGCACATATTTGTGACATCACTTTGTTGTAGTAGTAACATATTATTTAACTTTTCATATTGTTGTTTACATTTTAATCTCCTTGGAGGCAGTGAACATTTCTTATTCTTACCACAGTTTATATATTAGGCACTTTATAAACATTTATTTATCTATAACACCATGATGTACAATTTATTATCCAAACCATTGATTCGATCTCAATTATGACTTTGACTTTACGTGCAGATTAAAGTGCACTTCAGTTTTACTCAGATGCTATTTCTCTATTTCTTTTCAACACTGTTGAGTAGTAAAGGAGAACTCATTAGAATTTTATTATACCTCCTCTATAACTGCAAGATTTTATCTTAATTTAAGAGCTGTGTAACAAATGCATTTCAAATTACCATGCCTCTTTAATAGATAATGTGTTGCAGTTACCGTTAAGAGAACCAGAGGGAAGTGTATGCTATAAGAGGCCATAACAAATACAATATACAAGAATTTTGATAAAACAGTGTTCCATTTCCTATATAAAGATAATTTAATATTTATACACGAACTACACATTAGATGAAATCTCCTATACACCTACCTCAAATTTTATCACCAACCAATATAGATAAAATTATGAAGATATATATGTGTATATATATATTATATATGTATATGTGCATATACATATTATATGCATATATATACAAATATATATGTATTTGTATACATGCATGTACTTTAAGACTACATATGTGATATATATATACATGTATATATATTCTATGAATTTTAGTAGCCTAGGTCTTGATTTGCTATTGGGAATAAAACCAGAATATGAGTAGCAATTCTTTTTCATATGGTTTTTTTTTTTTAAAAAAAACGTTGTCATCAAGTCAATTCTGACTCATAGCGACCCCATAGGACAGAGTAGAACTGCCCCATAGGACTTCCAAGGAGTGCCTAGTAGATTCAAACTGCTTTTTTTTTTTTTTTTTGGTTAACAGCTGTAGGCCTTAACTACTGCACATCAAGGCTCCTCATATGGCCTATCCTAAAGGAATTCAGCAATTTAAATGACTAAGAACATTAAAGAAATATGTCAAAAAAAAAGTCTGATGAATTATAGTAAACTTTATAAACTGAATCATCTATGTGCAGTTTGATCCTGGGAATAAAACTAATTAGATCCACACCATAATGAACTAATGTTAAGTAATAAAAAGCCATAAGGAAGATTTTTAATATCTTAATAATTAAGAGGTATCATGTAGGCTTCTGTGAATGTCTTAGCTTCAAAATGGCTTTGGAAAATGAGATTTTGGTGTTAGTTAAAGGGAAATAAATTCCATAACTAATCTTGACTCATATCATAGAATCAGGGTCACCCTGGTAGTTAGCCTTCCTCTGACAGCTGGATAAGCAACTAAATTGTTCAGTATATAAAAATATGATCAATAAATATTGTTGACTAAATCTGATCACAAGAGGTGATAATGAGGTTTTTTAAAATTTAAATATTTATTTTATTTTTGTGAAAATATACACAGCAAAACATATACCCATTCAACAAGTTCTACATTAAAATTCATTGACACAGTTTATATTTTTCACGTTGTATCATCATTTTCCTTATCTTTACCTAAATCATTTCACTATTTTTAGCTTAGACTCAATGCCCACTAAACTTCTCATTTATGCTTTTAGGGTTACTGTTGTCAGTTTAATGTAAGCAATTTTTTGTGTGAGTGTGGTTTAGGTGAAAGTTTACAGCACAAGTTAATTTCTCATACAAAAATTTACATACATATTGTTATATGATATTAGTTACAATCTGTATAATGTGACAGCACACTCCTCCTTTCCCCCCAGGTTTCCCATGTCCATTCAACCAGCTTCTGCCCCTTCCTGTCTTCTCATCCTGCATCCAGGCAGGAGCCACCATTTTGGTCTCATGTATCTGCTTGAATTAAGAAGCACATTCTTCATGAGTATTATTTTATGTTTGTAGTCCAGTCTAATCTTTATCTAAAGAGTGGGCTTTGGGAATGGTTTTAGTTCTGGGTTAACAGAGCATCTGAGGGCCATGATTTTTGGGGGTTCCTCTAGTCTCAGTCAGATGATTAGGTCTGGTCTTTTAATGTGAATTTGAGTTCTGCTCCACACTTTTCTCCAGCTCTGTCAGGGATTCTCTGTTGTGTTCCCTGTCAGGGCAGTCATTATTGGTAGCTAGGTACCATCTAGTTCTTCTGGTCTCAGATTGAAGCCATCTCTGGTTTATGTTGCCCTTTTGTCTCTTAGACTAATGTTTTCCTTGCGTCTTTGGTGTTCTTCACTCTTCTTTGCTCCAAGTGGGCTGGGATCAATTGATGCATCTTAGAGGGATACATGCAAGCTTTTAAGACCCCAGATGCTACTCGCAAAAGTGGGATGCAGAACATTTTCTTAATAAACTTTCTTATGCCAATTGATCTAGATGTCCCCTGAAACCATAGTCCCCAGACCACAGCCCTACCTACTCTGTTCCTCAAAGTGTTTGGTTGTACTCAGGAAACTCCTTAGCTAGTATTTGTTAAAGTACAAACAATTCTTTAAAAGAAGGTTAAGCTCCCATTCTCTTGGCCTGAGAGAAGCAGCAATTTAAAACCCAGGGGAGATAAATCCTTCCCTGACTTCCCTAAACTGGAATAAAAATACAGAGCCAGCTCCAGCCAAGAATACGAGATCCACAGTCTTTGGCTTTCATCCCTACAGGGAAAAAGTGGCTACTATAATGCAAAGGCAATTCTGATAGAGATCTGACCATAATTGTTTTAGCGGAGCAGTGGAAAGACAAGTTTTAGAGGTCTGATACTTCTCTACCTATTAAATAGAGCTCTCACTGATCCACAGCAAGGAACTGAGGGCTGAAGCTCCACCCAAACCACCAAGCCACCTGCTAAAGGGGTCTGAGGATAGTGATGCCTACCAATTTTTAGAGGTACAAGCATTGGGTGCCTAAGGTACAGCTGCAGAGCCCACCCACCAAAGTGCTCTAGGAATAGAGACATACCTACCCCACTGGCATGTGGGGGAAGGCTGTCAGCATCCTGCTGTCCTCAGAGTGTGACCCCCTGCTGCTACTAGAATCTGGTGCATAAAACTATCACCATTACTCCTCTAAGTTAATAGGTGACAGCTTACACCACACACTTGGTGACCCCAAATCAGGACACCTAAGCTGATTGTATTCAAGAATAGTGAATGGACTCTTAGACTTATATATCTGGTAACTGTTCAAACCAGCTGGTAATAGCACATAAGTGATTAAAAGGCTACAACAATCAAGACAGCGCAACCCAGAAGCCCATCTGGGTATACTGAAACAAAACAAAACAAGAAGATAAGACTCAGTGAGCAAATATAAAAGAAATCATTACAATATCTTATAGATGGCTCAGAGACAGCAGTCGACATCAAATCACATAAAGAAGCAGACCATGATTGCTTCTACAACTCCCCAAATTAAAGAATCAAAATCTTTCCCAAATGAAGACACAATCCTGGAATTGCCAGATGCAGAATATACAAAACTAATTTACAAAATGCTTCAAGACATCAGGGATGACCTCAGAAATGAAATAAGGCCATCAACAGAAAAAGCAAGGAACACACTGATAAAGCAGATGAAGAAATTGGAAAGATTATTCAAGAACATAGAGGAAAAATTAATAAGCTGCAAGAATCCACAGAGAGACAACATTCAGAAATCCAAAAGATTAACAGTAAAATTACAGAATTAGAAAACTCAATAGGAAGTCAGAGGAACAGAATCAAGGAATTAGAATTCAGACTTGGGGAGATGGAGGACAAAGCAATTGACACCAATATACTTGAAGAAAACTCAGATAAAAGAATTAAAAAAAATGAAGAAACCCTAAGAATCATGTGGGACTCTATCAAGAAGAATAACTTGCATGTGATTGGAGTTCCAGAACAGGGAGGGATAACAGGAAATACAGAGAGAATAGTTGAAGATCTGTTGGCAGAAAACTTCCCTGGCATCATAAAAGATGAAAGAATATCTATCCAAGATGCTCATCGAACCCCATTTAAGATAGATCCAAAAAGGAAATCACCAAGGCATATTATCATTAAACTTGCCAAAACCAAAGATAAAGAGAAAATTTTAAAAGCAGCCAGGGAGAAAAGAAAGGTCTCCTACAAAGGAGAATCAATAAGAATAAGTTCAGACTACTCAGCAGAAACCATGCAGGCAAGAAGGCAATGGGGTGACATATACAGAGCACCGAAGGAGAAAAACTGCCAGCCAAGAATCATATATCCAGCAAAACCCTCTCTCAAATATGAAGGTGAAATTAAAACATTTACAGATAAACACAAGCTTAGAGAATTTGCAAAAGTGAAACCAAAGCTAAAAGAATTACTAAAGGAAATTCTTTGGTCAGAAAATCAATGATATCAGATACCAACACAACACAAGGTCACAGAACAGAACATCCTGATATCAACTCAAATAGGGAAATCACAAAAACAAAATAAGATTAATTAAAAAAAGAAAAAAAAATGCTCAAAACAGGGAATCATTGGAGTCACTAAGTAAAAGATTACAATAATCAAAAGAGAGGGACTAAATACAGGAGGCATAGATTTTCCATATGGAGAGGAAAACAAGGTGGTATAGGACGATACAAGTTATGTTTTTAATTAGAAAAATAGGAGTAAGTATTAAGGTAACCACAAAGAGGTCTAGCAATTCCATACTGCACAATAAAAATCAAGAAAAACATAATGGCTCAGCAAAAATAAATTCAACTACTATGAAAGTGAGGAACACACAATATACAAAGAAAAACTTCTCAGCACAAAAAAAGTAAGTGGAAAACTGAAATTGCAACAACACACAAAAAGGCATCAAAATGACAATACTAAACACATACTTATCTATAATTACGCTGAATATAAATAGATTAATGCACCAATAAAGAGACAGAGTGTCTCAGACTGGACAAAAAAACACGATCTGCCTATATGCTGTCTACAAGAGATACACCTTACACTTAGAGACACAAACAAACTAGAACCCAAAGGATGGAAAAAAATATATCAAGCAAACAACAATCAAAAAAGAGCAGGAGTGGCAATATTAATTTCTCACAAAATAGACTTTAAAGTTAAATCCACCACAAAGGATAAAGAAGGACACTACATAATGATTAAAGGGACAATTGACCAGGAAGATATAACCATATTAAATATTTATGCATCCAATGACAGTGCTGCAAGATACATAAAACAAACTTTAACACAATTGAAAAGTGAGATAGACACCTCCACAATTATAGTTGGAGATTCAACACATCACCTTTGGAGAAGCATAGGAATTCCAGTAAGAAGCTCAATAGAGACACGGAAGATCTAATTGCTATAATCAACCAACTTGACCTCACAGACTTATAAAGAACACTCCACCCAACAGCTGCAAAGTATACTTTTTTTTCTAGTGCACATGGAACATTCTCTAGAACAGATCACATATTAGGTCATAAAACAAACCTTTGCAGAATCCAAAACATCGAAATATTACAAAGCATCTTCTCTGACCATAGGCCATAAAAGTAGAAATCAATAACAGAAAAATCAGGGAAAAGAAATCAAATATTGGAAACTGAACAATACCCTGCTCAAAAAAGACTGGGTTATAGAAGACATTAAGCAGAGAATAAGAAAAAATAGGGATAACGTTAGGAGCCCTAATACAAGGCATAAACAGAACAGAAAACATTACTAAAAATGATGAAGAGAAACCAGATAACTGGGAGCTCGTAAAATCAAACGCCTATGCTCATCCAAAGACCTCACCAAAAGAGTAAAATGCCACCTACAGACTGGGAAAAAATTTTCAAGCTATGACATCCCCGACCAGCACCTGATCTCTAAAATCTATATGATTCTGCTAAAACTCAACCACAAAAGGACAAACAACCCAATTAAAAATTGGGGAAAGGATATGAACATGCACTTCACTAAAGAAGATATTCAAGCGGCTAACAGATACATGAGGAAATGCTCTAGATCACTGGCCATTAGAGAAATGCAAATTAATACTACAATGAGATTCCATCTCACTCCAACAAGGCTGGCATTAATCCAAAAAACACAAAATAATAAATGTTGGAGAGGCTGTGGAGAGATTGGAACTCTTATACACTGCTGGTGGGAATGTCAAATGGTACAACCACTTTGGAAATCCATCTGGCATTTTCTTAAAAAGCTAGAAACAGAATTACCAAAAAAACTACCATACGACCCAGAAATCCCACTCCTCGGAATATATCCTAGAGAAATAAGAGCCTTTACACGAACAGATATATGCACACTCATGTTTATTGCAGCACTGTTTACAATAGCAAAAAGCTGGAAGGAACCAAGGTGTCCATCAACGGATGAATGGATAAATAAACTATGGTAAATTCACAGAATGGAATACTATGCATCGATAAAGAACCGTGAGGAATCTGTGAAGCATTTCATAACATGGAGGAACCTGGAAGGCATTATACTGAGTGAAATTAGTGAGATGCAAAAGGGCAAATATTGTATAAGGCCACTATTATAAGATCTTCAGAAATAGTTTAAACTGAGAAGAACACATTCTTTTGTGGTTAAGAGAGGGGGGAGGAAGGGAGGGTGGGAGAGGGTTATTAACTGATTAGATAGTAGATAAGAACTACTTAGGTGAAGGGAAGGACAACGCTCAACACAAGGAGGTCAGCACAACTGGACTGGACCAAAAGCAAAGAAGTTTCCTGAATAAACTGAATGCTTCAAAGGTCAGCGTAGCAGGGGCGGGGATTTGGGAACTATGGCTTCAGGGGACATCTAGGTCAATTGGCAAAATAATTCTATTAAGAAAGCATTCTGCATTCCACTTTGAAGTGTGGCGTCTGGGGTCTTAAAAGCTAGCAAACAGCCATCTAAGATGTATCAATGAGTCTCGACCCACCTGGATCAAAGGATAATGAAGAACACCAAGGTTACAAGGTAATTATGAGCCCAAGAGACTGAAAGGGCCATGTGAACCAGAGACTAACTCATCCTGAGACCAGAAGAACTAGATGGTGCCCAGCCACAACCGATGACTGCTCTGACAGGGAGCATAACAGAGAACCCCTGAGGGAGCAGGAGAACAGTGGGATGCAGACCCCAGATTCTCATAAAAAGACCAGACTTAATGGTCTGACTAAGACTAGAAGAATCCCAGCAGTCATGGTCCCCAAACCTTCTGTTGGCCCAGGACAGGAACCACTCCAGAAGCCAACACATCAGGCATGGATTGGACTGGACGATGGGTTGGAGAGAGGTGTTGATGAGGAGTGAGCTACTTGCATCAGGTGGACACTCGAGACTATGTTGGCATATCCTGTCTGGAGGGGAGATGGGAGGGTAGAGGCGGTTAGTAACTGGCAAAACGGTCAGGAGAGGAGAGAGTGGAGGGAGGGAGCAGGCTGACTCATTAAGGGGGAGAGTAAGTGGGAGTATGTAGTAAGATGTATGTAAGTTTATATGTGAGAGACTGACTTAATTTGTATACTTTCACTTAAAGCACAATAAAAAATATTTAAAAAAAAGGGTTATGCTCAAGGTAAACATTCTTTACTAATTGAGCTAAACTGTTGTTTGGTTTAAGGACTTTAGGGGATAGTTTCAGTTCAAAGTTTAAAGATCATCTAAGAAAATTAGATTTGGAGTTTTTTAGTCTCAATGGGTCTAATATGTCTGGTTTAAATAAGAATTTGAAATTCTGTTCCATATTTTTCTCCTTTTTAATCAAGATCCATCTATTGATATTCAAAGCATTTAGTAATAGTAGCCAGACACCATCCAGTTCTGGTCTTAAGGCAAAGGAGGCAGTAGTTCATGGAGGCAATTAGAACTACAACCCAGCTTCTTCTCCGATTCTTGGGTCCCCTTCCTCTGCTGCCCTGAGAATAGAGACCAGTGTTGTAACTTGGCCCTTGCAAGCTTTTAAGGCCCCAGGCATTGCCCACCAAACTAGGAGGTAGAACAAAAACTCTAAAAACAGCATTAGACCAATTGACTGGACTGTCCAATGAAACCATGACCCTAGACCATCGAACCAGTAAAACTAATTCCATTAGGTGTTTGGTTGTACCTATGCTGAGTTTTTGAGTATGCTGAGTTTTTAAGAGAGGGTTTTATTTATGTAACTACAAACAGATAAGCATACCATCCTGCAGAACAAAAAACAAAAGAATGCAGTGCTTAAAGCACACTTTAAATGGCATATGTTTAATATTAATATAGTTAGTTTACTATTTATGATTTTTATAAAATAGTATGCTAATTGTTATTATAATCACCAAACTACATTTTAAAGGTTTAAGAACAGGTTTTTTTGATTGTCAAAATTATTATTTGTCTGGCTTTTAAAAAAAATTATTTAACCACTTCATATAACATCCTATTCACCAGTTCTTTTTTTTATGAAATATTTCAACAATATAAAATACATTAAAACTTTAGCCTTGTCCTTACACCAGAGACCAAAACTCTGCAAACAAAATAGGGTAACAACTATGTAACCAAACCAGTCCCTTTGCTGTTGAGTCGATTCGGGCTCACAGAGACCCTATAGGACAGAGTAGACCTACCCCATAGGGTTTCCAAGGAGCAGCTGGTGGATTTGAACTGCAGACCTTTGGTTAGCAGCTGAACTCCTAATCACTGGGCTATCAGGGCCTCAACTACATCACGGACAGATACATATTATTTTATAAAAACGTCTGTAAAGATTCATCAGGATAGAAAATATTGTTTGTGATTTTCCTACTTCAAATTTTAAAGGCTACATTACTTCATTGCTTAATATATCTGATTGCTGAGTATTTAGTAGTCAATCTTGGTGTCACATCTACGCATCTGTGTTTCCTGAAATCAGTACCAGTAGTCTTTCAATGGCTTTATCCCCAAAAAAGCTCTCTGGTCTACAGAACCATGAAAGCAAAATATCTTTCTATACTTTTTTGACTTGGCTCTGACTTAGATGAAGTCTTTGATGTTTAAAAATATTTATAGTAATGGTAAGTTAGACATAAACATTAACAAATGTTTATGCCTGAGGAATTTTTAAACTATCTAAATTCTATCCCTATGCCATATAATTAACAGTTTTGATATTTTTTCTCATAGTATCTTGCTAATACCCATATTTTATAACTAACTAAACTGATATTTATTATATTTGTGTATAAAATATTGTATGTAGTGGTTATGAATTAAATTGTGCCCCCCCAAAATATGTATTGGAATCCTAACCCCTATACCTGTGGATGTAATCCTATTCAGGAATAGTGCTTTCATTGCTGATGTTAATAAGGAACATCAGCAGTATTTATATGAAGGAAGTCTTTAGGGCATTGAGTTATTAAACTATAAGCTAATGATTAACAGTGATACAATATGCTTAATATGAAAAAATTGAAAAAAATTCTCTAAGAATCTTGATATATAATTTACCCTATTTAAAAAATCAGAGGCAGAGCCAAGATGGCAGAATAGACAGAAGCTTCCAACGAGCCCTCTTTACGACAAAGACCTGAAAAAACAAGTGAAACGAGTATATTTCTGACAAGCTGGGAGCCCTGAGCATCAAAGGTAAGCTTAGACAATGAACTGAGTGGTGAGGAGAGGAAGAGGCTGTTCAGAAGTGAAGAGGAGTTCCCGGACCTGAATTACGGGGAGCCCTCAGGCACCATTCCCGGAGCAGCAGCGGCGGTGGGCTGGTACTAGCCTTCAGCCACAGTTTCCTCAGAGAGAAGCAGCCAGTCACACAGCCTACTCACACCTCTGGAGCCTGAGGAGAACGGCACTAGGCAAAAGCTAAGCACTTGCGTGTATTTTACTCTGCCCTCACTACCCCAAGCCAGCTTCAGCAGCTGAATCCCTGGGCCTGAGATAGACACTGCACCTACTGCCATCCTCCCAGCATTGGGGAGGGAAAAAAAAATGCAATTGGGGGAAAAGATAATTTGCTAGCTCCATTAATGGGGGAGGGGGGTGAACTCAGGACAGAAGCGGCTCCTGTCCAGGCATAAACCGTCCATGGACCTTGAGCACCTTTTCCTTCTGCATGGTCCTGTGTGTGACTATTTTGGGACAATAGGCCCTTGTTGGAAAACCCCAATCATTTCAGCTGTGCAGTGGAGAGGCGGGTGTTTGACGTTTGACATTGTTTTGCCTGTAAAACAAGGTCCTCACTTACCCACCTCAGGGACCTAAGGACTGGTAGCTCTACTGAGGTCACCCAGCCACCCGCAAGAGGGGTCCAAAGATAACTGCTACCTCCCAGTCTATACAACCAAAAATTTTGGGTGCCCATGGTCCCTCTGCAGAGCCCACCCACCAGCATGCTCTAGGGTACACAGGCGCGTTTTCCTCAGAGACACTTGGGAGTTGGTTCTTAGCACCCTGACTTGTTCAGAGCATGACCCCCTACTGCAACCAGATAATGGTGTATACGCCAATTGTCCCTGCCCCTCTAAGACTGAGGGACAGAGCCTGTACTGCACACTTGATATCAGCTACCTGGAAACCTGAGCTGAATTCTTACACAAAAACTGAATAGACTCCTAGACTGATATACCTGATAACAGCTCTAGCCAGCTGGGGACAGGACACCAGAGCTCCAAAGGCGAAAATAATCAAGCTAGCTCACTCAAGGAACCAATAGGGGCATACCAAAACAAAACAAAGCAAGCAGCTACAACACAGTAAACAAACGTAAACTAATACAATAACTTATAGATGGCTCAGAGACAACAGTCAATATGAAGTCACATAAAGAAACAGACCACGATCACCTCAACAGGCTCTCAAAACAAAGAATCCAGGGATCTTTTAGATGAAAGTGCATTCCTGGAATTACCAGATGCAGAATACAAAAGTTTAATATACAGAACCCTTCAAGACATCAGGAAGGAAACGAGGCAATACACAGAACAAGCCAAGGAACACATAGATAAAGCAACTGAAGAAATTAGAAAGATTATTCAGGAACATGATGAAAAGTTTAATAAGCTGGAAAAATCCATAGACAGGCAGCAATCAGAAATTCAGAAGATTAACAATAAAATTACAGAATTAGATAACTCAATAGAAAGTCAGAGGACCAGAACTGGGCAAGTAGAAGCTAGAATTTCTGAACTTGCAGATAAATCAATTGGCACTAATACATTTGAAGAAAAATCAGATAAAAGAATTAAAAAAATGAAGAAACCTTAAGAATCATGTGGGACTCTATCAAGAGAAATAATCTGCGAGTGATTGGAGTACCAGAACAGAGAGGAATAAAGGAAAATACAGAGGAAATTGTTGAAGTTTTGATGGCAGAAATCTTCCCTGACATCATGAAAGATGAGACAATATCTATCCAAGATGCTCATCGAACTCCACTCAAGGTAGATCTTAAAAGAAGGTCACGAAGACATATTATAATCAAACTTGCCAAAACCAAAGATAAAGAGAGAATTATAAGAGCAGTGAGGGATAAATGAAAAGCTGCCTACAAAGGAGAGCCAATAAGAATAAGCTCGGACTACTTGCCAGAAACCATGCAGGCAAGAAGGCAATGGGATGATTTATTTAAAAAACTGAAGGAAAAAAATTGCCTGCCAAGAATCATATATCCATCAAAACTGTCTCTTAAATATGATGGTGAAATTAAGACATTTCCAGATAAACACAAGTTTAGGGAATTCATAAAAACCAAACCAGAACTACAAGAAATACTAAAAGGAGTTCTTTGGTTAGAAAATCAATAATATGAGGTATCAACCCAAGACTAGAACACTGGGCAGAGCAATCAGATGTCAACCCAGACAGGGAAATAAAAAAAAAAGAAAGTAAGATTATTAAAAAAAAAAAAAAAAGCCCAAAACAGGGTAACAGCGATGTTATTATATAAAAGAAGATAACATTAAAATAATAAAGAGGGACTAAGAAATGTAATCATGCACCTGCCATATGGAGAGGAAGATACAGTGATACAAAGAAGTAAAAGTTAGTTTTAAATTTAAAATAATAAATGATATTTAGAAAAATAGGGGTAAATAATAAGGTAACCACAAAGGAGACAAACTATCCTACTCATCAAAATAAAATACAAGGGAAAAATACAGACTCAGCAGAAACAAAATCAACAACAACAAATATGAGGAAGGGACAATAAATACAGAAAATCTACTCAGCACATAAAATCAAGTGGAAAAAAGAAACTGTCAATACGCAAAAAAAGACATCAAAATGATAGCACTAAATTCATACCTATCTGTAATTACCCTGAATGTAAATGGAGTAAATGCACAGATAAAGAGAAGGAGAGTGGCAGAATGGATTAAAAAACAAGATCTGTCTACATGCTGCTACAAGAGACACACACGAGACTTAGAGACACAAACAAACTAAAACTCACAGGATGGAAAAAAATATATCAAGCAAACAAAAATCTAAAAAGAGCAGGAGTGGCAATACTAATTTCAGAAAAAATAGACTTTAAAGTTAAGTCTATCAGAAAGGATAAGGAAAGACACTATATAACGATTAAAGGGACAATATACCAAGAAGATATAACCATATTAAATATTTATGCACCCAATGACACGGCTGCAAGATACATAAAACAAACTTTAACAGAACTGAAAAGTGAGATAGACTGCTCCACAATAATAGTAGGAGACTTCAACACACCACTTTCGGTGAAGGACAGGACATCCAGAAAGAAGCTCAATAAAGCCACGGAAGATCTAAATGCCACAATCAACCAACCTGACCTCGTAGACAGAACACTCCACCCAACAGCAACCAAGTATACATTGTTTTATAGTGCACATGGAACATTCTCTAGAATAGACCACATATTAGGTCATAAAGTAAGCCTTAGCAGAATCCAAAACATTGAAATATTACAAAGCATCTTCTCTGGCCATAAGGCCATAAAAGTGGAAATCGATAACAGAAAAATCAGGGAAAAGAAATCAAACACTTGGAAACTGAACAATACCCTGCTCAAGAAAGACTGGATTATAGAAGGCATTAAGGATGGAATAAAGAAATTCAGAGAATCCAACGAGAATGAAAACACTTCCTATCAGAACCTTTGGGACACAGCAAAAGCGGTGCTCAGAGGCCAATTTATATCAATAAATGCACACATCCAAAAAGAAGAAAGGGCCAAATTCAAAGAATTATCCCTACAACTTGAACAAATAGAAAGAGAGCAACAAAAGAAACTCATAGGCACCAGAAGAAAACAAATGATAAAAATTAGAGCTGAACTAAATGAAATAGAAAACAGAAACACAATTGAAAGAATTAACAAGACCAAAAGCTGATCTTTTGAAAAAATCAACAATATTGATAAACCACTGGCCAAACTGACAAAAGAAAAACAGGAGAGGAAGCAAATTACCCAAATAAGAAATGAGATGGGCGATATTACAACAGACCCAACTGAAATTAAAAGAATCATATCAGATTACTATGAAAAACTATACTCAAACAAATTTGAAAACCTAGAAGAAATGGATGAATTCCTAAAAACACACTACCTACCTAAACTAACACAAACAGAAGTAGAAAAACTAAATAGACCCATAACAAAAGAAGAGACTGAAAAGGTAATAAAAAAAACTCCCAACAAAAAAAAAAGCCCTGGTCCAGATGGGTTCACTGCAGAGTTCTACAAAACTTTCAGAGAAGAGTTAACACCACTACTACTAAAGGTATTTTAGAGCATAGAAAAGGATGGAATACTACCAAACTCATTCTATGAAGCCATCATATCCCTGATACCAAAGCCAGGTAAAGACACCCCAAGAAAAGAAAATTGTAGACCTATATCCCTCATGAATGTAGATGCAAAAATCCTCAACAAAATTCTATCCAATAGAATTCAACAACATATCAAAAAAATAATTCCCCATGACCAAGTAGGATTCATACCACGTATGCAGGGATGGTTCAACATTAGAAAAAAAATTAATGTAATCCACCACATAAATAAAACAAAAGACAAGAATCACGTGATTTTATCAATTGATGCAGAAAAGGCATTTGACAAAGTCCAACACCCATTCATGATAAAAACTCTCAGCAAAATAGGAATAGAATGAAAATTCCTTAACATAATAAAGGGCATTTATACAAAGCCAACAGCCAACATCACCCTAAATGGAGACAGCCTGAAAGCGTTCCCACTGAGATCGGGAACCAGACAAGGATGCCCTTTATCACCACTCTTATTCAACATTGTCCTGGAAGTCCTAGCCAGAGCAATTAGGGTAGATAAAGAAATAAAGGGCATCCAGATTGGCAAGGAAGAAGTCAAAGTACCTCTATTTGCAGGTGACATGATCTTATACACAGAAAACACCTAAGGAATCCTCCAGAAAACTACTGAAACTAATAGAAGAGTTCAGCAGAGTGTCGGGATAGAAGATAAACAAACAAAAATCAGTTGGATTCCTCTACACCAACAAAAAGAACATTGAAGAAGAAACCACCAAATCAATGCCATTTACAGTGGCTCCCAAGAAGATAAAATACTTAGGAATAAATCTTACCAGAGATGTAAAAGACTTATACAAAGAGAGCTTCAGTACACTTCTGCAAGAAACCAAAAGAGACTTACATAATTGGAAGAACATACCTTGCTCGTGGATAGGAAGACTTAACATTGTGAAAATGTCTATTCTGCCAAAAGTGATCCAATTCCGATCCAAATCCCAATGACATTCTTTAATGAAATGGAGAAACAAATCACCAACTTCATATGGAAGGTAAAGTGGCCCTGGATAAATAAGGCCTTACTGAAAAAGAAGAACAAAGTGGGAGGTCTTACTTTACCTGAGTTTAGAACCTATTATACCGCCAAAGTAGTCAAAACAGCCTGGTACTGGTACAACAAGTACATAGAGCAATGGAACAAAATTGAGAATCCAGACATAAATACATCCACATATGAGCAGTTGAGATTTGACAAAGGCCCCAAAACAGTTAAATGGGGAAAAGACAGTCTTCTTAATAAATGGTGCTGGCATAACTGGATATCCATCTGCAAAAAAATGAAACAAGACCCATACCTCACTCCATGCACAAAAACTAACTCAAAATGGATCAAAGACCTACATATAAGATCTAAAATGATAAAGATCATGGAAGAAAAAATAGGGATAGTGTTAGGAGCCCTAATACATGGCATAAACGGTATACAGAACATTATAAAGAACGCAGAAGAAAAACTAGATAACTGGGAGCTCCTAAAAATCAAACACCTATGATCAACCAAAGACTTCACCAAAAGAGTAAAAAGGCTATCTACAGACTGGGATTAAGTTTTTAGCTATGACATTTCTGATCAGTGCCTGATCTCTAAAATCTACATGATACTGCAAAAACTCAACTGCAAAAAGACAAATAGCCCAATCAAAAAATAGGCAAAAAATATGAATAGACACTTCACTAAAGAAGACATTCAGGTAGCTAACAGATACATGAGGAAATGTTCACAATCATTAGCCATTAGAGAAATGCAGATCAAAACTACAATGAGATTTCATCTCACTCTAACAACGCTGGCATTAATCCAAAAAAGACAAAATAATAAATGTTGGAGAGGCTGTTGAGAGATTGGAACACTTGTACACTGCTGGTGGGAATGTACGATCGTACAACCACTTTGGAAATTGATTTGGCGCTTCCTTAAAAAGCTAGAAATAGAACTACCATATGACCCAGCAATCCCGCTCCTTGGAATATAATATCCTAGAGAAATAAGAGCCCTTACACGAACAGATATATGCACACCCATGTTTATTGCACACTGTTTACAATAGCAAAAAGATGGAAGCAACCAAGGTGCCCGTCAACAGATGAATGGATAAATAAATTATGGTATATTCACAGAATGGAATACTACGCATCGATAAAGAACAGTGAGGAATCTGTGAAACATTTCATAACATGGAGGAACCTGGAAGGCATGCTGAGTAAAATAAGTCAGTTGCAAAAGGACAAATATTGTGTAAGACCACTATTGTAAGAACTTGATAAATAGTTTAAATTGAGAAGAAAATATTCTTTTGTGGTTATGAGAGGGGGGAGGGAGGGAGGGTGGGAAAGGGTCATTCACTAATTAAATACTCTATAAGAACTACTGTAGGTGAAGGGGAAAACAGCACACAATACAGGGCAGGTCAGCACAATTGGACTAAACCAAAAGCAGAGAAGTTTTCTGAATAAACTGAATGCTTGAAAGGCCAGGGTAGCAGGGGCAGGGGTCTGGGGACCATGGTTTCAGGGGACATCTAAGTCAATTGGCATAATAAAGTCTATTAAGAAAACATTCTACATCCCACTTTGAAGAGCAGCATCTGGGGTCTTAAATGCTAGCAAGCAGCCATCTAAGATGCATCAACTGGCCTCGACCAACCTGGACCACAGGAGAATGAAGAACACCAAGGACACAAGGTAATTACAAGCCCAAGAGACAGAAAGGGCCACATGAACCAGAGACTACATCATCCTGAGACCAGAAGAACTAGATGGTGCCCGGCTACAACCAATGACTGCCCTGACAGGGAACACAACAGAGAACCCGTGAGGGAGCAGGAGAGCAGTGGGATGCAGACCCCAAATTCTCATTAGACCAGACGTAATGGCCTGACTGAGATTAGAAGGACTCCAGTGGTCATGGCCCCCAGACCTTCTGTTGGCCCAGGACAGGAACCATTCCCTAAGCCAACTCTTCAGACATGAATTGGACTGGACAGTGCGTTGGAGAGGGATGCTGGTGGGGAGTGAGCTTCTAAGATCAGGTGGACACTTGAGACTATGTTGGCATCTCCTGTCTGGAGGGGAGATGAAAGGGTGGAGGGGGTTAGAAGCTGTCAAAATGGACACAGTCTAAAAAGCATAATCAGAGAGACAAATACTATTCAATGAGGATGGTAAGCTAACTTCTATACTACATTGATATTTGTGTTGCCATTCTGCGATCAGGGGAAAAGGACTAACTAAAATACGTTCAGTGTGTTCATGGGAATAAGATACTTTTATTAGTAAAAGCAATCACACGAGCTGTTGTTGTTGTTTTTAGGTGCCTTCCAGTCAGTTCCAACTCATAGCAACCCCATGTACTACAGAAAGAAACACTGCCCAGTCCTATGCCATGCTCACAATCATTGTTTTGCTCGAGCCCATTGTTGCAGGCATAAATTGCAATATATATATTTTCTGTGTATTCAATCCATCTTGTTGAGGTTCTTCCTCTTTTTTGCTGACCCTGTACTGTACCAAGCATGATGTCCTTCTCCAGGGACTGATCCCTCTTGATAACATGTCCAAAGTATGTAAGACACAGTCTTGCCATCCTTGTTTCTAAGGAGCGTTTGGGTTGTACTTCTCCCAAGATAGATGTGCTTGTTCTTTTGGCGCTCCATGGTATATTCAATATTCTTTGACAACACCACAATTCAAAAAAGTCAATTTTTCTCCTGTCTTCCTTATCCGTTGTCCAGCTTTCGCATGCGTATTATGCCATTGAAAACACCATGGTTTGGGTCAGGTGCACTTTAGTCTCCAAGGTGACATCTTTGTTTTCAACAATTTAGAGAGGTCCTTTGCAGTGTATTTTCCCAGTGGAATGCGTCTTTTAATTTCTTGACTGCTGCTTCCATGGGTGTTGACTGTGGATCCAATCAAAATGAAATCCTTGACAACTTCAATCTTTTTCCTGTATCATGACGTCCAGTTCTAAGTATTTTTGTTGTCTTTATGTTGAGGTGTAATCCATACTGAAGGCTGTAGTCTTTGATCTTCATCACTAAGTTCTTCAAGTCCTCTTCAATTTCAGCAAGCACAGTTGTGTCATCTGCATAATGCAGATTGTTAATAAGTCTTCCTCCAATCCCGATGCCCCATTCTTCTTCATATAGTCCAGGTTCTCAGATTATATACTCAGCATACAGACTGAATAGGTATGGTTAAAGGATACACCCCTGACACACACTTTTCCCTACTTTAAAACACACAGTATCCCCTTTTTCTGTCCGAATGACCACCTCTTGATATATGTACATGTTCCTCACAAGCACAATCAAGTATTCCGGAATTCCCAATCTTCGCAAAGTTGTCTGTAATTTGTTATGATCTACACAGTCGAATGCCTTTGCATAGTCAATAAAACACAGGTAAACATTGTTCTGGTATTCTCTGCTTTCATCCAGGGTCCACTTGACATCAGCAATGATATCCCTGGACTTCTTCTGATTCCGGCCTGAATTTCTGGCAGTTCCCTACCGATATAGTGCTGCAGTCACTTTTGAATGATCTTCAGCAAAATTTTGCTTGAGTGTGATATTAATAATACTGTTCAATCATTTCTGCATTCAGTTGGATCACCTTTCTTGGGAATAGGCATAAATATGGATCACACAATTTAGGGCAGCCTAAAAGGAGCCCTGTTGGCACACTGATTTAACATTCAGCTGCTAACCAAAAGGTTGGCAGTTTTAGTTCATCAGCATCTCCTTGGAAACCCTATGGGGCAGTTCTACTCTTATAGGGTTGCCGTGAGTTGTAACAGACTCGACAGCAATGGAATTTTTTTTTTTGGTATATAAATTTCAACGGTGTGAAAATTTTTTCTATGTCCAGATACAGCATGATCCCAATATACAATAATAAAAATTGTAACAAATACATTTTGTATAATTTTATGTGTAAAATTCCTAAGTGTTCTTGTCTTGATAGGTCAACATAGATAATGTCTGCTACAGGAAGAGCTGCTTCTGAAGTTAAAACTGAGAAGTATGAAAATCAGCATGCAAACTTATCTATATTCCTTGGCTTTCTTTCTTTTTAAATAAGTGGTGTCCAATTTTAGGAAGTGCTACATTATGAAATTTGCAACTCCGAAGGCAACTTATTCCAGTGAAAAGAAAATGGACTTGGACATTCATATGGCCTTCAGGTCAACCTTTGGTTCCAATTCCAGTTTGACTCATACCAGGTAGTT
The DNA here is from genome assembly GCF_030014295.1 of Loxodonta africana. NCBI lineage: Eukaryota > Metazoa > Chordata > Mammalia > Proboscidea > Elephantidae > Loxodonta > Loxodonta africana. The sequence goes on along the minus strand of NC_087343.1, from coordinate 109,574,222 downwards.
TTTTCTGTGTCATATTTGATCTAAGTCAGTGATCCCAGATTCAACATCTGGCATACAAAATGTATAAAACTATTTTACAATTTGTGGTGAGGTTTAAATTATATAATGTGTATGAATTTGTCTTGACAGTATCTTCCTGGCTCGTACTTGATATTAGCTTTCCTTCTTCTTTTATGATGCCTCAGATGAAAGCTGGAAAGGTGTATTTGATGAAAAATGCATCCCACCTATGTCAGAATCAGGAAGAAATGTATTTAAACTTGTACACGAATTCCTGTGATCTTAAACTTTTTTTTTTTTTTAATTTCCTGCGAACTATACTAATAGATAAGTAGCTGGCTGTCACCTGGTTCTTCACTAGCATTTTCTGTTTTGAGATAGATTTATAAGAAGTTGCTCTTCCTAAGTAGGCCCTTCCCCAACACTTAATAAAATAATTCCTTCCTGTCATTCTCTAGCTTTCTTAAAAAATTTTAGCTGTTGCTCTCAATCTTTCAGTATACATCCTTTACCTGTTCACTTATTTTTCAGAAATGTAAAGCCTTTGTTATAAGAGCTACAATTATCATAAGATTTATGTCTACAACATGAGAATATTTATAAAGCACTTGGAAATATGGTATAATATGTAAATGGTACTTGGAAATATTTATAGGAACGGAACATTTATATTAAAATTGGTTTTAGAAAAATCATCTAAGTCAACTTTCAATCACTTATTTTTTAAGACTGGTCTACAGGTGACTAAGAAAAAATGGTTAATTTTTCAATCCTCTGACTCTAAAATATTCCTCATGACTCTGAAACACTTAATAAGGTGCCTGATCCACAATCAGAGCCTTGGTGGTTTAGTGGTTAAGAGCTTAGCCGCTAACCAAAAGGTCAGCAATTCGAATTCATCAGCTGCTCCTTGGAAACCCTTTGGGGCAGTCCTACTCTGTCATATAGGGTTGCTATGAGTTGAAATCAACCCGCTGGCAACGGGCAGGTTCACAGTCATTACTCAAACAATCACTTTTGAATTCAGATGAATATCAGAAACCATCTTGTTGCTGTTGTTAGTTGCCATTGAGTCAACTTCGATTCATGGTGACCTTATATATAACTAAATGAAATGTTACATGGTCCTACACTATCTTCATGATTGTTGGTATATTTGGGTCTATTGTTGAGACTATCTGTCATCCATCTCAATAAGGGTATTGGCCCTCTACTTACCAAATGAAATGTCCTTTTCTAGCTATTGGTCTTTTCTGATGACATGTCCAAAGGAAGGCAGTCAAAGTCTCGCCATCCTTGGTTATAAACGTTCTAGTTGTGTTTCTTTTAAGACTGATTTGTTTGTTCTTTCGGCACTCTGCTGTATACTCGATATTCTTCTCCAAGACTACATTTCCAGTGCATCAATTCTTCTGAAATCCTTCTTTTTCATTACCCAACTTTTGCATGCACATGAGGCAATAGAAAAGACCATGTCTTGAGTCAGGCACACCTTAGTCATCAAAGTGACTTCTTTATTTCTAAAATTTTAAAGAGGTCTTTTGCAGCATATTGTAAGCAGAAACCAGCTTGATTACCTCAAATCATAGCCTAATTCAAAGATGATACCTGTCACAAAGTTAGAAAGAAAATATCAAAGCCACTGTTTTTTAATTGGTTAAAGGAATCGCTACCTGGTCAAACAACTTTATCTGAAGAATGCCTTTTAATTTTTTTTTAACATTTACTAAAATTTATAGAAGACTTTTGTTGCTATGAGCTATAGTTTAGTTAAGATAGAATTTGTCCTTAAAAATCCTAAGAAATACAAACTCATAGCTATTTATAGTGAATAAAATTTACTTTAATAGAGAAAAATGATATTGTATAATAAGAAATTTGCTTAAAGGTGATTATATTGTATTTTCACTTCATTTTGCTTAATTTGTACTGAATACTGGCTCATGGGTTAATTTCAAGGTTTTTTTTTTTTTAATTGCATTTAAGTTTTATTTATTTATTTATTTTACTTTAGATGAAGGTTTACAGAGCAAACTAACTTGTCATTAAACAGTTAGTATACATATTGTTTTATGACATTGGTTAACAACCCCATGACATGTCAATAATCTACCTTCTTGAACTTGGGTTCCTTATTACCAGATTTCTTGTCACCTTCTGCCTTCTAGTCCTTGCCCCTGGGCTGGTGTGCCCCTTTAGTCTCATTTTGTTTTATGGGCCTGTCTAATCTTTGCCTGAAGGGTGGACCTTGGTAGTGACTTCATTACTGATCTAAAAGGGTGTCTAGGGTTCATAATCTTGAGTTTCTCCAGTGTCTGTCAGGCCTGTAAGCCTAGTCTTTTTTTGTGAGTTAGAATTTTGTTCTACATTTATCTCCATCTCTATCTGGGACCCTCTATTGAGATCTCTGTCACAGCAGTCAGTGGTGGTAGCCGGGCACCATCAAGTTGTACTGGGCTCAGTCTGGTGGAGGCCGTGGTAGTTGTGGTCCATTAGTCCTTTGGACTAATCTTTCCCTTATGTCTTTATTTTCTTCATTCTCCCTTGCTCCCAAAGGGGTAAGACAAGTGGAATATCTTAGATGGCCACTCACAGGCTTTTAAGACCCCAGACTCTACTTACCAAAGTAGAATGTAGAACATTTTCTTTATAAACTATGTTATGCCCATTGAGCTAGATGTTTCCCGAGACCATGGTCCCCACAGCCTTCAGCCCAGTAATTCAGTGCCTCAGGGAATTTGTATGTGTCTATGGCATGTCCACGACCTTACCTTGCGCAAGTTGTGCTGGCTTCCCCTGTATTGTGTACTTTTTTACCCTTCACCATAGTTACCAATTATCTATTGCCTATTTAGTGCTTTTTTCATTCCTACCCCTCCCTCGTAACCATCAAATATTGTTTCTTTATGTGTGTAAACTTTCATGAGTTTTTACAGTAGTGGCCTCATGCAATATTTGTCCTTTTGCAATTCACTCAGCATAATGACTTCCAGATTCATCCATGTTATGAGATACTTCAGAGATTCATCATTGTTCTTTATTGTTGCATAATACTCCATCGTGTGTACGTACCATGGTTTGTTTATTCATTCAACTGTTGATGGGCTTCTAGGTTGTTTCCATCTTTTTGCTATTGTGAACAATGCTGCAATGGACATGGGTGTGCATACGTCTATTCGTGTGATGACTTTTATTTCTCTATGATATATTCTTAGCAGTGAGATTGCTGGATCATATGGTGTTTCTATTTCTGGCTTTCAAAGGAAGGCCATATCATTTTCCAAAATAGTTGCACCAATTTGCATTCCCACCAGCAGTACATAAGGGTTCCGATCGCCCAGAAGCCTCTCCAACATTTGTTATTTTCTGTTTTTTTGGCTCATGTCAGTAATACTGAGGTGAGATTGTATCTCATCGTGGGTTTGATATGCATTTCTCTAATGGATAGTGATCTCGAGCATTTCCTCGTGTGCCTGTTGGCCACTTGAATGTCTTCTTTTGTGAAGTGTCTGTTCATTTCCTTTGTCCATTTTTTAATTGGATTATTTGTCTTTTTGTTGTAGAGACTTTGGATTGTCCTGTACATTTTAGAGATTATACCTTTGTCTGATTTGTAATAGCCTAATTTTTTTTCCCCCAAGTCTGTAGGTTCTCTGTTTCCTCTTTTGGTGAAGTCTTCTGATGAGCATAATTGTTTAATGTGTGGAAGATCCCAGTTATCTAGCTTATCTTCTGGAGTTTATATGTTGTTGGTTATGGTTTGTATCCTGTTAATACCAAGTATTAGGGCCTCTAGGGTTGATCCTAATTTTTTCTTTATGAACTTTATACTTTTTGGCTTTATATTTAGGTCTTCGATTCATTTTGAATGATTTTTTTTGTGTATGGTGTGAAGTATGGGTACTGTTTCATTTTTGCAGATGGAAATCTAGTTTTGACAGTATCATTTGTTAAAAAGACTCTTTTCCCCATTTGTTGGACTTTGGGCCCTTGTTGAAGATCATATGAGCGTAGGTGAATGGATTTACATGTGGGTTCTCAATTCTGTTCCATTGGTCAATGCATCTGTCATCGTACAAGTACCAGGCTGTTTTGACTACTGTAGCTGTATAGTAGGTTCTGAGGTCAGGTAGTGCAAGTCCTCCTACTTTATTCTCCTTGTTCAGTAGTGCTTTACTTATTCCGGGCTTCTTCCCTTTCCATATGAAGTCAATGATATTTTTTTCCATCCTTTTAAAGAATGTTGTTGGTATTTGGATTGGGATTGCATTGTATCTGTAACTCTCTTTGAGTAGAATTATCATTTTCACAATGTTGAGTCTACCTATCCATGAGCATGGCATGTTTTTCCATTTATGTAGATCTCTTTTGGTTTCTTACAGTAGTGTTTTGTAGTTTTCTGAGTATAGGTCTTTTACATTCCTGGTTAGATTTACTCTTGGTATTTTATTTTTTAGAGGCTATTATAAATGGTAATTTTTTTTCTGATTTCCTTTTCATTGTTCTCTCTATTGGTGTATAAGAATCTAACTGATTTTTGTATGTTTATCTTGTATCCTGATACTCTGTCGAATCTATTACTTACAGTAGTTTTCCCTTTTGAGTTTTCTCTGTATAGCATCATATCATTTGCAAGTAGGGACAATTTAGCGTCTTCATTACCAGTAAGGATACCCTTTATTTCTTTTTCTTGTCTTATTGCTCTAGCTAGGACTTCCAGCACAATGTTAAATAAGAGTGATGAAAACGGGCATCCTTGTCTTGTTCCTGTTCTCCAGGGGAATGTTTTCAACTTCTCCCTATTAGGAATGACTTTGGCTGTTTGTTTTGCATGTTGTTGTTGTTAGGTGCAGTCGAGTTGGTTCCGACTCATAGCGACCCTATGCAGAACAGAACGAAACACTGCCTGGTCCTGAGCCATCCTTACAATCGTTGTTATGCTTGAGCTTATTGTTGCAGCCACTGTGTCAATCCACCTCGTTGAGGGTCGTCCTCTTTTCTGCCAACCTTGTACTCTGCCAAGCATGATGTCCTTCTCCAGGGACTGATCCCTCCTGACAACACGTCCAAAGTACGTAAGACGCAGCCTCGCCATCCTTGCCTCTAAGGAGCATTCTGGCCGCACTTCTTCCAAGACAGATTTGTTCGTTCTTTTGGCAGTCCGTGGTATATTCAATATTCTTCTCTAACACCACAATTCAAAGGTGTCTTCTCTTCTTCAGTCTTTTTTATTCATTGTCCAGCTTTCACATGCATATTATGTGATTGAAAATACCATGGCTTGGGTCAGGCGCACCTTAATCTTCAGGAAGACATCTTTGCTCCTCAACACTTTGAAGAGGCCCTTTACAGCAGATTTGCCCAATGCAATGCGTCTTTTGATTTCTTGACTGCTACTTCCATGGCTGTTGATTGTGGATCCAAGTAAAATGAAATCCTTGACAACTTCAATCTTTTCTCCGTTTATCATGTTTTGCATGGAAGTCCTTTACTATGTTGAGAAATTTCCCTTCTATACCTATTTTATTGAGAGTATTTTGTCAGGAATGCATGTTGGACCTTGTCAAATGCCTCTTCTGTGACGATTGAGATGATCATGTGACTCTTTTCTTTCATTTTATTTATGCTGTGGATTATGTTGATTGATTTTCTAATGTTGTAGCATCCTTGCATACCTGGTATGAACCCTACTTGGTTGTGGTATATTATTTTTTGGTATGATGCTGAACTCCATTGGCTAGAATTTTGTAGATAATTTTTTCATCTATATTCACGAGAGATATTGGTCTGTAATTTTCTTTTTTGTGGTGTCTTTGACTGGTTTTGAATTTGGGGTCATGCTGGTTTCATAGAATGAATTTGGAAGTTTTGCTTCCTTTTCTACGTACTGAAATAATTTGAATAGTACTGGTGTAAGCTCTTCTCTGAATGTTTCGTAGAATTCTCTGGTGAAGCTATTTGGTCCAGGGATTTTTGTTGTTGTTTTCGGAAGTGTTTTTATTACCTTTTCAATCTCTTCTCTTGTTTGGAGTCTGTTCAGATTTTCAACATCATTTTGGGTTAGTGTGGCTAGTTAGTGTGTTTCTAGAAATTTCACCATTTCCTTTAGGTTTTCAAATTTTTTGGAGTATAGTTTTTCATAATACTCTGTTATGATCCTTTTTATTTCGGTTGGGTCTGTTGTAATGCCTGCCATTTCATTTCTTATTTGGGTTATTTACATCCGCTTTTGTTTTTCCTTTGCGAACCATGTTTTTCATGATGATAATACAGTTTACATGCATCCAGCTACCGGGTCGGCCAAATTTCTTAATTATTTAGTACTTGAAGACTGTCTTGATTAATTCTATTTATTAATTTATTACTTTCTGAGTTTGTACTGAGAAAATATTGATTTAAGTTTAGACGAAAGTTATTTGATTTTGGTTAAGAAAAGCTGTTCTAATTTCAAGGTATAGTTTGACTCATGTGGTACACATAAGGAAATAACGAGTTCCTTTTTCAAGTAACTGATAGGTTAATGCTTTTCTAACTCTATTTCATGTTTAACAGGTTATTTTGTCTAAAATACAATATTAAATTTGATGTATCAATTTCCTTTAATAGTGCATATTAAAAGCCTTATATTTCCCTTTATTTCCATATTTCAGATATGAAAGATATTAGATATCATATATTACTAATATTTCCTTCATCTTTGTTTTTATATCCATCTAAAACAATATTGCATTAGTAATAAAAATAATGATTTTAATATGTTTTGGTATAAAATGAAGAGAGTGTGGAGATAGGTGCTGGATAAGATTTGAATGAAGAGAGAATTACACAATACAATTTTATAAGATTCCAGATGTAGGAACAATAATAAAAGTTGAAACATAGATAACTTAAAGAGAAATCCAGACCAGACATGAGTCTTGATGTAGTCCGGCATCTCTATTTATCAAATAAAGAAATCGAGGAACTGAGAGGATAAAGGAATTGCCCAATTAATAGTGATCTGCAGGTAATGAGAGAACGGGCAAGATGTGTTTGAAATTTTTGCCTAAAGAAAAACTCCTCAGCTCATATATTTAATTTGAAATATTTCAGGCTTCTTAGTTGTATGGAAAAAAATAGGTATGTGGGGAGCTGGTGAGATAATAGGTATGTTAATATAGAGTTAGTTTTGTATCAAGAATAATTTATTTTAGTGTTTAAAAGTACTCAAGATATCTTAAAAGTCACATTCTTTGAATTAGGAAAGCAGTTAATTGTGAAATTATTTACTTCTTTATAGTGCAATGGATTCTGGAGATTATTATAGTCATTTGAATTGAATTACATATATAAATTATTATTATGGAATGTTTTCTGTATACATGCATTCATCCCTTTGTTGATTTTACAGGTTGACTGATTCATGCCAAGTTTAAAAAATATGTATATAAATATTGTTAAAATATACTTATAAACTCTATTTTTCCATGTGCTCTGAACATATATTTCTTCCAAAAATCGTTTCTAGATATGTTTTGATATTTATTGCAATAGATTTTTTAAAAGATCCTTCCTTCTCTCCCTCCCTCCTTCCCTTTTCTCTCCTTCCCTCCCTCCCTTCATTCCTCTTCCCTTCTTTCTTTCCTTCCTTCCTTCTTTCTTTTTCTCTTTCTTTCTGCTTTAAAAGAATAATCATTCTTGCAATGGATATATTTAATTTAGCTTTCTTTATCAAAATTTTCAGAGCAAGGGTGTGGTTAGAATGTTTCAGGAAAATAAACAAGGCAGGGCTAAAAAAAAAAAAAAAAAAAAGGCCATAGTGGGAAAAAAAAAAAGAGTGAGAAATGAAGAGTGACTTCATGTCACTGATCATGTAGTCTCACCAATAAGTGAGACAACACATATGCAATTTGTTATTCTTCCACTCTGAGTTGGAGTTTGGAGTTGTTGATTTTGTTGTTAGGTGTCATTGAGTCAATGTACAACAGAATGAAATACTTCCCGGTCCTGCACCATCCTCACAATCATTGTTATGTTTGATCCCATTGTTGCAGCCACTGTGTCAATTCATCTCATTGAGGGTCTTCCTCTTTTTTGCTGACCCTCCTCCAAGCATGATGTCCTTCTCCAGGGACTGGCCCCTCCTGATAACATGTCCAAAGTATGTGAAACGAAGTCTCACCATGCTTGCTTCTAAGGAGCATCCTGGCTGTATTTCTTCCAAGACAGATTTGTTCTTTCTTCTGGAAGCCCATGGTATGTCTGTGGGGTTGAACTTTACTTTATATCCGCTTTTCTGATACATCAGAGTTCCTGGGTGGTGATAATGGTTAACGTGTTAGGTTGCTATCCAAGAGTTTGGAGGTTCTAGTCTACCTAGAGGCACTTCAGAAGAAAGACCTTGTGATCTACTTCCAAAAAATCAGCCATGGGAAACAATATGGACTTCAGTTCTACTCCAGCACACATGGGGTCCCCATGAATCAGAATTGACTCAAAGGCAACTATGTTCTGACACATCAGGTTTGGGGCTAGGGAGGGAGAGCTTAGATAAGAGGGTGAAGACTTTGTTGGAGGAATTTGAGTTCTGCCACCTCTTCTGAAAAAAAAAAAGTTATATTAAATGTACTCTACCAGAGTTTCCTCTAACAAGTACGAAATATATGCTAGCCCATGAGTTTGGTATTCCGCAATTTAGTATTTAAAGGCTTGAAGCTTGGATTGTTCACTTTATTTATTTCATTGGTTTTTTTATTCTGCAAGGATGGTTTTTGTGGATGGCTGAGTGAAGAACAATTGACCCTGGACTCTCAGCATACTTTTCCACCCCCACTTCTTACAAAGTCTTCTGCATTCTGAGCTCCCTACCTACTGCTTAGGATAATAATCTAGACAGAGCTATGATGAGTTTACTTTCTTCCTCACTTTTTCCTTCAATCTGAAAAGACAATGGATGAGATTGTCTCCTGCATTAACTGAAACCCCACTGTGATGGCTTCCGTCATGATTTTTTTTCTGATTTCAGGCTCATTCCCTTGGTATACCACAGTTTACATTTGTGAATACTGGTGAACATCCTCAGAATTTTCTAAACACGTTTTCTGTTCCCTACACATTTTCTGGAGGAAGATTGAATCAGTGAATAAACATGCCAGAATTTTCAAGCTATTTTTTTTGGCTCCTCCTTTTCAAAATTTATGACAAGATGCAGTGCTTCTTTTCTTGATGAATTATTTCTGATGAAAAAAGAGTGCTGGTTCATGTATTATTTATTAATTATTATTATTTTTTTGTATTGGTAAAAGCAAATCAGTAACTGGTTTCAACCTGCCTTAATGTCTCTGTAAGTGTATATTATACTGAATATTATATAGTTGCTTTGTATTGGTAATTCAGTTACATGGCAGCCCCCTTTCTCTTTAATTTTAGATTGACATAGCTCGTTATTTTTTAATTAAACAGTGTTTCTGCCACTGGATTTTGTGTTTTTTAATCAAGAACATGAAACAGAGCAATTAGTTGCTTGAAATTATGAACAAACTAAGTCACAAAATCCTCAGCAGACATTGATTCTGTCCTGACTCTTTTACATTCTAAATGAAGAAGAAGAAAAAAACAAAGACTCTGCTGTGAACAGACTGAGATAACACAGACTCAGACACACTAAAGCTAGTTACCTACAATAAGTGATTTGAAGCAGGGCCAATAAGAATAAGCATATTAAAGTCACTAAAATAGAAGACATGAAATGAGACAAAAGAAATGAGGGATGGAAATATAATGTATGCATGGGAAGTCATACAGGAGATTAAGAAAATTACATTGTTATTGTGTTTCATTCTAGTTAGAGTGAATAATCTTCATTGGCAATGTTTTTTGAAGTCAGTATTTATAAAATAACTCAAACTTATCCCACAGTTGATGGTATACAGGTTAACTCCTTTTGTCCTTTCAGCCCCCTTCTGTCCTTATCCCTTCTCCTCATGATGTGGATAATTAGATACTTGACAGAAAATTGTATGTATGTGACAACTCAAAGAGCTAAGATGCTGTGGGCTGTGCTTATCTATCAGAATGCAGGAATTTTCCACAGTCATGTCTTGTTCATCAGTTATAAAATTGATACATTAATAATTCTGCAGTTGATGAAGAGATATGCTACCAGGGCGCATTTTCCCAAGTTTAACTGAACTGCTAGCCCTAGAAGGTCTGGCTTTCAGTTGGGTGGATGTCTCTATCTTGGTGGGATGTCATTTTTTTCAATAACTCATTGTCATATTCTAATAAATGTGAATAGTAGGCTTCATTATCCCTGTGACAAAGTTTCAGTGGGCCATGGGGTGGCAACATCTTGCGTCCATGTATTTTCCCCCTAGTTAAGAAGAATATGCTAGAATCCACATGGTTTAGTTAATATTCACTTGACCAATAAAAGAGAAAGAGAGAAGGATAGAATCTAATATGCTTTTAATTGCTAAAGGAGAAAAAAAAGAGGAAGAGACTAGAAAATTAGTCCGGTCAGATAACAAAGCGCTGTGGTTTTATGGAGATTAGGATACTGTCACAGTTTTTGAACTTTTATGCCTTGTTCTGGTTCAGTCATTTTAGCAAAGTTATAAATCTTAAATATTTATGAGTATTGACATATTTCATTTTAGGACTATTATAGAAGTGCAGAAATGGATCTCTAATCCTTTCATTTTTTAATTAAAAAACAGCCCAAATGCTATATTGGATAAGGTTCACTTTCTAAGAAAAAAATCCATTCTTACTCATGTGAGCAGAAAGATTTATTACAAATTACTGAATGATTTAAAGAATAATTAGGCAAACTGATGAAACTGACTTCAGGGTGAGCATCCTGGAATGATTTCTTAGGGCACACCACAGACCTACGCAGCTGGGGCTCTTGCCATGATGAGGATGCTACCTGCTGAGTCAAGAATCTGATTTTCAGATGCCTGCTTTAGGACATTGCTGTCTCTGCAAAGATCCCCAACGAGAAAATGGTGCCTCACACCCTGCTTAGCTTACCACTTCATTCCATTATAAATTCCAGTTTCCTAGGAATATGTCCAATTGGTGAACCAAAATCTCATTCAGAACCCCAGATATAAGGGAATCTGGGGAAACTTCCAGCCTTTGCTGTACAGGGGACACACTAAAGGTGTTAGAATATTTGTTGAGTGAGTCAATTCAGCATCTGTGATTTTATACCATGAGGATTGCATAAAGATCTTTGCATTTCTGTAGCACTGTGTATGTTTCAAAGTGCCTTTGGCGCCATTAATGAATTTGACCATCATCACAAGGCAATAAAGGCTACAGGCCAAAAAAAAAAAAAAAATCTTTTTTCACACTTAAAAATACTGTGTAGAAATTCTTCTGAGGCATCTATATACCTGTAATGTACACGTTTTAGTAGCTAAATAGTATTAAATAGTATAAATATAAGAGTGTGGCAAGTTAACAGTCCCTCATTAAATAACATTTATTTAGTTTCCTAGTTTCTTCCACTATAAACATTAATATCACAAATATCCTTGAAAGTGTATCTTTATATGCTATTACTTTTGTTCTTTTATTCTATCAAAGGGTGTGTGGATAGTCATCTCTTAATATCAGTTTTTCCCTTCTTCCTTAGTAATAAATCAGTTGAGTTTTAGATGAATGTATGGATCATGTAACTAGAAGTGACTAAGTCACATAAGCAGAAGTGATTTGTACAACTTTCAGAAAATGTCCATAAAGAGAGGCACTTTACCTTGATGTACTAATTGAAATTCAAAATGATTGCTGGAGCTCAAGCATCCATTTTGAGTCAAGTAAGCTATGTGCTAATGATGGCAGCTAAGGACAAGATCCTAATGGCTATGGAGTGTCCTATCCAGACCATCTAATCTACTTCTAGGCTTATTTTAGGTGAGAGAGGCATTTCTATTTTGTTTTATCCCTATTGTATTAGGTTTTCTGCTACTTGCAACCAAGCATATTCTTTTTAAATTTAATAGATCACATGCCAGAAAGGCTATAAATTTCACATTTCTACAATGAATAAAAGCATACTTTCCCCTGCACTAGAGCTCTTTTTAGATTTTATTTATTTAAAACAAAAGAATATCATTGTTATTCATATTTCAATTTCCTTAATGTTATATTTGAGCATATTTCCATGTGCATTTGGCTATTTGGATTTACTTTTCTGTGAACTATCATGCCATTTGGTGTTTTGTCTTTTTTTTTTTTCTCAAAATCTGTGAGAGTTTTTTCTTTTGATAAAATCTTTAAAACATGTTAAATAAACTCAGTAATTCCAGATGTATTTTTAAAGTTCATTTTTTAGTGAAGGATTTTTTGTGTTTCTTAATTATAATTTGTTTTGTAAACTATCTGTATTATATTTAAATAAAATCCTTCTCTAGCCATTTGGAAACTCTGGTGGTATAGTGGTTAAGAGCTATGGCTGCTAACCAAAAGGTCAGCAGTTCGAACTCACCAGGCACTCCTCGGAAACCCTATGGGGTGGTTCTACTCTGTCCTATAGGGTTGCTATGAGTACAAATCAATTTGACGGCAATGGGTTTTATAGCCGTTTAATTATTTCTTTAAATTTCTCTATAAGAAACTGCACAGAACTTTATGAAATGCCTTTCTGTATCCATTAATATTGATTTTCTTCATCAGTATGTTGATATCACATATTGGGTGAGTAGATTTTGTATACCTACTCACCCTTACTTGCCTGGGGTAAACCCTACTTGGTTATAGTATATTATTCTATTTGCTCATGTTATATCTAGACTTTTTGCATTTGTGTTCAAAAGAGAATGGCCTATACACTTTTTTTAAATCAAGTTTTCATATTAAAGGTTTTTTGGTAAAGTTAATTTGTTAGTTTTTCATCTTTTTCTTCATAGAATACATTAAATTATTTAATGCCCAGACATAATTTATCTTTGAATTCATACAGCCCCAATGACATTTTCAGTGATATGTCTTTGATCACCTTTCCAATCAGCCTCTTTAATGGTAATTATCACTCTGTTTTGAGTAATTTTATAATCTGTAATTTGCTGGGAATCATTACCGACTTTCCCTAAGTTTTTTTTTTAATTTTTTGCATGGAGCTTAATGTAGCATCTTTTTAAATTGTTTTGTCTCCCCTATATCTTTTTAATCTTATTTTCATTAAATATCTCTTCCTAATTTATTTTTAATTGGTTGTTTTTATTATTTTATGAAGATTAATATATGTATAGATTCTTTTTTATCTTTCTTCTTTAAAATGAAGAAATTTGAGGTGAAAAGTTGTCCTTTAATTATAGTTTTTGTTATATTCAAAATTAAATTCAAGAGTCAGATTAGATGCTTTTAGTTACATAAAATTTCTAAGATTTATCTCCAGGCACCCTATCAGAAATCTATAGAGAACATAATGATGGAGTGATCAAGATAAAGACAGAATCTAAAAAAACAGAGTACCAATGGGAAAGTGTGAAGAGTATTCTCAAGCTACCAGTTTTGCAGCAGGCTTAGAAAACAATCATCTCAAATGGAAGCAGAAGAGTAGTGGGGTTTACAAGGGGGTTTGCTAAGATAATAAAACTGGTAATCTTACATTGTGACCACGTGGAAAATTATACATATGCTGTGATAGATATAATTCTAAAAGACCCCCAAATATTCACTCTTCCTACCTGTATACACCCTGTATAACTCACTCACCTTGAGTATGTGCAGCACCTTTGAATAGGATGTGATTATAAAAGCCTCAATTGTAACAGACTGTAAAAAGAGCCTCCTGCTGGCTTTGAAGAGGCAGTCATGCTGTGAACTGCCTAGGGAAAGGGACAGCCCCCAGGAACAAAGAACCTCATTCCTATAACCACAACCACATCATCTTAGAGGACATGAACAGACCTCAGCTTAAGCCCGACACCTTGATTGTAGCCTTTTGAGGCCAGAAGACTTGTCTAAGCCATGTCTAGATTTCTGACCCACAGAAACTGTGAAACAATAAATGGACATTATTTTAAGTCACTAACTTTGTGGTTATTTTTTTATGTTGCAACAGATTTTGTTCTTTCAAATCCGTTCCATGTCTCACTCCTTCTCTGCTCTGTATAATGGGAATTACATTTCTCAAGCATTCTGTCTTTTGGCTTCAAGTGGCATCTCTAACAGCAACTACTTCTCCTCTCTGATTCCTGTGACTTTTCTTTAGCTGGAGTTTGGTAAGCAGTCCCCTGTGGGTCTTACTTCTGCCTGAGGCCCCAGCTGATAATACCACTTCCTTTCTATGGTCTTAAGTATGGAAGTAGCTGCCTGTTCCTGTTAACGTCTAGGTTTCCCATAGTTTGCCTTTTTTTTTCTTTCTCTCAACAAATCTTTACATTATTTTGCCTTTGTTTGAGATATTTGGCATAGTTTCTTCTCTACCACACTAAATCATGACTGATACAGTGAGAGAAAATAGCCCAAGGTCTAAGACAAACCCATTGCCCTCAAGTTGATTCTGACTCATAGCAACCCTATAGGGCAGAAAAGAACTACATCATAGTTTCCAAGGAGCGCCTGGTGGATTCCAAGGAGCACCTGGTGGATTCAAACTGCCAATCTTTTGGTTAACCACTGTGCCACCAGAGTTTCCATGTCCAAGACAACAAATTTAAAACAAATGAACAAACATTAATTTCAGGAAAGTAAAACAAGCTGTACAGGAATTGAAACATAAGCATAATATACTACTTGGGCCAGAAGCAAATAATCATCAGAATATTAAAACATTGAATATGTAGTTAACCAAAAACTATATTACTGTAATGGAAAAATAAACAGAGGGGAAATGTGGGTTTTAAGAGGAGTGTTGTAGAGAAAAACTTGAACACTGTTAAACCAAAAAGGTTTATATAAGGTTTAAAACAATTGCAATTGGAGAATTATGTAGACGATTGAAAATGAAATCAGGTAATCCAGGGTGGTTTTGTTATGCAATGTTCTTATGGGGTGAAAAGAGGAACCAAACCACAGGGAAGGTAATTAGAGGAAAATCAATGAATATTGTAATTACCACACTTTGATTAAAAAAGCTGATTATTACTAGTTAATAGTGATTCCAGATAGTTTCACAGGATGCTTAAATCATGGTCACAAAATGGTTACATGTAATTTTCTCGCCTATCTTGCGAAAATAACTTGTTCACAGCCTCCCCTAGACAGCACTTTTCCGGGTTATGGGTATTTTTGAGGGGTACAGATAGTCACTTGGTTAAGACTCCTCGGGTCATATGGCTTCACATCCTGGTTTTAACCACCAAGAGAAAACATATTTTTCTCAAAAACATAGCTATCAGTCTAGAATTCAGATTAAAATTAGATAGCTTGGTCAGCATGTTATGCCTCTGTCTCACTGACTGCACTGAAAATTGTCTTTCCCTAAGACAAGAGTAGTATCTGCATCTACTCCAGTAGAAAGTAAATAGACAATATCTATGTTTGGTAAATGAAGAGCTTGGACTAAACTAAAATCATTTAATAACTTGGAGGTGAAAATAAGTAGAAACAGAAGAGTTGAAAATGGTTACCTCTGGGAGTGGGAGGGTGTATGTCTGTGGAAGTATTTATCAGAAATGTAAGTGCTTAAGTATCTTCATGTAGTATAAACTTTAGCAGTGTTTACATCAAGAATTGTGTGTGATACTTGCCCTCATTAACCAAATAACTGTTGAGAAGTTCAACAATATAGCCCTTGTCATGGATTGAATTATGTCCTCCCAAAAAATATGTGTATCAACTTGGTTAAGCCATGTTTCCCCGTACTGTGTGGTTGTCCTCCATTTTGTGATTGTAATTTTATACTACAAGCATTAGGGTGGGATCATGTCACCGCCCTTACTCAGGTCACCTCCCTGATCCAAAGTAAAGGGAGTTTTCCTGGGGTGTGGCCTGTACCACCTTTTATCTATGAAGATAAAAGGAAAGAAAAGCAAGCAGAAAGTTGAGGACCTCATACCACCAAGAAAGCAGCACCAGGAGCACAGCACGTCCTTTGGACACAGGGTCTTTGCGCCTGAGAAGCTCCTCGACCAGGGGAAGATCAAGGACAAGGACATTCCTCCAGAGTCAACAGAGAGAGAAAGCTTTCCCCTGGAGCCCATGTCCTGAATTTGGACTTTTAGCCTACTTTACTGTGAGGAAATAAATTTTTCTTTGTTAAAGCCATCCACTTGTGCTATTTCTGTTATAGCAGCATAGATAACTAAGACGGCACTTTTCTTAATTGCCTAAATTATCACTGAAATCGTTCAATATCTGGAAACAGAAGTTTAAACACTAAGCTAATAAAGTGTTCATGATGTTTTCTATGATATCAGGAAAAATAATGAGCTTGAAAAATGTCCCCAAAAGCAACTCATGTTGAGGGGTTATCAAAATACAAGATATTTTATCTCCTCTCTACTTATTGGATTTTGGGTAAGCTTTATAGCATCATATCTTCAGCAGTCAGCACTGATTGAGAGATCAACATTTGGATACATATCAAGGTTCACTTTTAGTAGTATAACTTTTTTTTTCTGAGTTAAGACATATTAAAACATCAACATCATGTTAGCTGAAATTTATGCCTTTCTGAGTCAACTGCTTATGTCATGGTGTTTGTTGCAAAACAGTTCTCTACCTGATTTTTGTTTTTAGTTACTTAAAATGCATAAAAATGAAATATCTTCTATGGTTTATGTTTTGGCATTTGTACTGTGACTTACCTTATGACTGATAATAAGGGTATGTTATAAAAATTGTATACTAACAAATTCTAAAACTTAGATGACATAGACAGTTTTTTGAAATGTATAATTTCCAAAAAATTGGCATAAGGTAAAAAACTATGAATATTTAAATATCTATTATTAAATTATATTTATTACAAAATCCTTCACACACACACACATACACACACAAATCCAGGCCCACATGGTTTCACTGGAGAATCTATCTAACATTTAAGGAAGGAATGCTCTCAATCTCTCACAAGCTCTTTCAGAAAATAAAAGAAGAGGAAATACTTCTCTATCAATAGGATGTCAGCATAACAGTAATAACTAAAACTTGACATAAAAAACCAAGCCCATTGCTGTAGAGTCGATTCTGAATCCATAGGAAACCCTGGTGGTGTAGTGGTTAAGCGCTACCGCTGCTAACCTAAAGGTCGGCATTTCAAATCCACCAGGTTCTCCTTGGACACTCTATGGGGCAGTTCTATTCCATCCTATAGGGTTGCTAGGAGTGATGAAGAGATGAAACTTGACATAGACACTACAAAACCAAACAAACTCCAGGCCATTATCATACAGGAACATAGACACAAAAATCCTTATCAAAATATTAGCCAATGAAAAACTGCATGTCCACCTGCAAAAAAAAAAAGAAAAGAAACAGGACTTATACTTCACACCATACACAAAAATTAACTCAAAATCAATCAAAGACCTAAATGTAAAACCAAAAACTATACACATCATAGAAGAAAAAATGGGATGAGCCAACACTGTTGTTGTTGTTTTTAGGTGCCTTCGAGTGTGTTCAAACTCATAGCAACCCCATGTACCACAGAATGAAACATGGCCCAGTCCTGTGCCACGCTCATAATTGTTGTTATGCTTGAACCCGTTATTACAGCCACTGTGTCAGTACATCTCATTGAGGGTCTTCGTCTTTTCCGCTGACCCTGTACTTTACCAAGCATGATGTCCTTCTCCAGGGACTGAACCCTCCTGATACCTGTCCAAAATATGTGAGATGTAGTCTCACCACCTTGCTTCTAAGGAGCATTCTGGTTTTACTTCTTCCAAGACAGATTTATGTCCTGTTAATACCCAGCATTAACAGGATGCAAACTATAACTAACAAGACAAGAACTCCAGAAGATAAACTATAACTGGGATCTTCTAAAAATTAAACACTTACACTCATCAGAAGAATTCACCAAAAGAGTAAAAAGAAAACCTACAAACTGGGAAAAAATTTTGGGCTATTAAAAATCAGACAAAGGTGTAATCTCTGAAATCCAACACCCCTGCAACAAAAAGACAAATAACCCAATTAAAAAATAGGCAACGGAAATGAATAGACACTTGACCAAAGAAGACATTCAAGTGGCTAACAGACACATGAGGACATGCTTGAGATCACTAGCCATTAGAGAAATGCAAAGCAAAACCACAATGAAATACCATCTCACCCCAGAATTACTGGCACGAATCAAAAAAACAGGAAATAACAAATGTTGGAGAGGCTGTGGGAAGACTGGAACTCTTATGCACTGCTGATGGGAATGTAAAATGGTACAACCACTATGGAAAGGATGTGGTGCTTCCTTAAAAAGCTAGAAATAGAAATATAATACAATCCAGCAATCCCCCTCCTGGGTATATATCTTAGAGAAATAAGAGCTGTCACAAGAATAGACATATGCATACCCATGTTCATTGTAGCATTGTTCACAATAGCAAAAAAATGGAAACAACCCAGATGCCCATCAACAGATGAATAGATAAACTGTGGTACATATGTACAATGGTGTACTACGTAATGATAAAGAACAATCGTGAAACTGTGAAGCATCTCACCATGTGGATGAATCTGGAGGGCATTATGCTGAGTGAAATAAGTCAAGCACAGAAAGACTAATATTGTATGAGACCACTGCTACAAAAACTCATGAAAAAGTTTACACAAAAAGAAACAATCTTTGATGGTTACAAGGGAGGGGAGGGGTGGGGATGGAAAACACTAAACAGACAATAGATAAGTGATAGCTTTGGTGAAGGATAACAAAGTACACAATGCTGGGGAAGCCAACACAAGTTGTTCAAGGCAAGGTCACGGAAGTTCCAGAGACACATTCAAACTCCCTGTGGGACAGAGGACTGTGGGGACCATGGTCTCAGGGAACATCTAGCTCAATTGGCATAACATAGTTTACAAAGAAAATGCTCTATATTCTACTTTGGTGAATAGCACCTGAGGTCTTAAAAGCCTGTAAGTGGCCATCTGAGATACTCCACTGGTCTCACGTCTTCTAGAGCAAGGGAAAGTGAAGAAAACCAAAGACACAAGGAAGAGATTAGTTCAAAGGACTAATGGACCACAACTACCACAGCCTCCACCAGATTGAGTCCAGTATGACTAGATGGTATCAGGCTACCACCATTGACTGCTCTGACAGGGATTACAGTAGAGGGTTCCTGACTTACTGGTCTGAAAGAGACTGGAGAAACCCCAAAAGTATGGCCTCCAGATACCCTTTTAGCTCAATAATGAAGTCACTCCTAAGGTTCACACTTCAGCCAAATATTAGACAGGCCCATAAAAGAAAGCAAAAGTAAAGGGGCACACTAGCCCAGGGGCAAGGAAGAAAAGGCAGGAGATGACAGGAAAGTTCAAGAAGGAAGAGTTGTTGACCTGTCATGGGGTTGTTAATGAATGTCATAAAACAATATGTATACTAACTGTTTAAAGATAAGCTAGTTTGTTCTGTAAACTTTTATCTAAAGTATAAAAAAAAGTATATATATAAAAAATAATGAATCTGAACAGTATCTACAGAAGATAGATAATATATCATGAGCAAGCGAGGTTTATTCCAGGAATGCAATTCAATCAATGTAATTCATCACATAAACGGAATGCAGGAGAAAAAACATACTTTCAATACCAAAGGAAAAATCCATGACATTAAGTCGAATCTCACTCATAGCAACCCCATAGAATAAAGGAGAACTGACCCGTACGGTTTCCAAGGAGCACCTGATATATTTGAACTGCCGACCTTTGGTTAGCATCCATAGTTCTTAACTACTGTGCCACCAGGGTTTTCTATACTTTCAATAAAAGAAAAAAAAGAAGTGTTTAGTAAAATTCAATAACCATTCTCAACTAACTAGGAATCAAAGGAGTTTGGAACTTTCATACATTGCTGATGGGAATGTAAAATGAGTCAACCACTGCGGAAAACATTTTGAAGAATCCTCAAAAAGTTAAAGTTAGAATTACTATATCATCCTGTGATTCCTCTCCAAGGTATATACCCAAAAGACTTGAAAACATGTACTCAAATAAGTACATGTACATGCACGTTCATAGCAGCACTAGTCACAATATCAAAAAGGTGAAAATTGTCCTAATGTTCATAAATGGATACCTGGATTAACAAAATGTGATATATTCCTACAGTGGACTATTATTCAGTAATAAAAAGGAAAAAAAAAAGTACTAATATATGCTACAACATGGATGGGCGTTCAAAATGTTATCCTATGCCAGACATAAAAGGTCATATACTCTATGATTCCATTTATATGAAATACCCAGAATAGATAAAATCATAGAGACAGAAAGCAGATTGGTGCTTACCAGGGGCTGAGGGGAGGAAGAAATGGGGAGAAACTGCTTAAGGAGTAAGGAATATTACTTAAGAATGATAGAAATGTTTTGGAATGAGATAGAGTGGTGGTTGTACAACACATATTGAATGAGTGTACTAAATGTCACTGAATTTTTCACTTTAAAATAATTTTATGTTAATTTAACATGAATAAATTACTTAAAAAAAAGACCACAGGAAATTATCTAGATTATTGAAAAATAATATTTGACTCTCATGTTCTTATAGATTATAAAATAACTCCCTGAGATACATAAATTGCGATCACTATTTATATTTTGGAACTTCTCTTCACCAATATACTAGCCAAGCATTGCCACTGGAAGGGAAATTGCTTTGCTATGGATTTAGAATGGAAAATGATAAGGCAAATTTTTCTGGGTTGGGTGTTTCATAGAGATTCATTGCCTGCATTTCCTGTTGCTTGGAGTCGTAGATATTTAACTTTGAATCACATAAAGTCAATTAACTTTTCCAAATCTCCATTTCCTCATCTATAATCCCTACCTCACACAGTTGTTGGGAGGAATGGATATATTAATACATGTGGAGATGCTTAATTCAGTTTCTGGTATCTAATAGGAGTTTCTCAATAAATGTGAGCTTCCTTGACTCCTTAGGTCTCAATATTGGGTAGATGATTTGAATTCATGTACAGATATATGTGGGGTTCCTGGGTGGTACAAAAAATTAAGTACTTAGATGCCACCTGAAAAGTTGGAGGTTTGAGTCCAACCAGAGGTGCCTTGACAGAAAGGCCTGGTGATCTCCTTCCAAAAAATCAACCATTGAATACCCTATGCAGCACAGCTCTATTCTGACACACGTGGGGTCTCCATGACTCAGAATTGACTCAACAGCAACTGGTTTGGTTTGGGGTAAAGATATATGTACCACATTTCCTGTACTAAAGCATTGGTTT